>NC_057803.1:464813148-465093953 GCF_018294505.1 Triticum aestivum | reverse complement strand
CCGCCGCCCCCACCGCGCAACCGCCGCGCGACGCCTCCACTGCGCTGCATCCGCCCCGCCGCGTCGCGGATCCGGCCGGCCACCACTCCGGCGAGCTCCACACCGCCTTCCCCGACGAACTCCGGCGGTCAACTCCATCACCGGCGAGCTCGAGGCGAACCTTGGGAAGCATGCAAATCTCAGATCTAAATATCTTGGTTGACTTTTGCCCCGAAACCCTAGCTATTTTGCACTTTTCATCATGTTGTATCTCCGCATCCGTAGCTCCGTTTTGGGCATATAGCATATCAAAATGTTCATCTTAGAGAGCACATCATTTCATCTCATTGCATCATTTTCTTTTGAGTTCATCTTAATGCCCGAAATGCTGTTGGAAGAATGCCATTTGAGATAATTGTCAGATCCGCTGCTCCAAATAGCTATTTGTCATTTTTGCCATGATTATTGTGTGGATGATATGCCCCTGAGCTCTACATGTGTTTTGTTATATGCTTTTCCATCTTTCCAGAGGTGCCATCCATGTATTTTTGTGATGTGTGTGGTGACTAGCACAAGCTTGCAAAGTGGTGCATTTGTTAATGCTGATTTCAGGGACTTAGCAATTCCACTAAGTCCTTGGACTGATTTTATCAATATGCCACATGTTCATGTTGTTTCCTAGTGATCCGTGCCTCTTTTGAGGATGATCAGTAAGGATGTTTTGTTAATCAGTGAGGATGATCACATATCGCATCCCGCATAGCATACCATGTTTGCATCATGTTGTTTGAGTTTGCACGTGGTTGATTGTGCCCTTTTTGCTTGTTTGTCTTGTTTTGGGTAGAGCCGGGAGACGAGTTCGCTAACGAGGAGCCTGTTGAATTTGCTTTCGAGGATCCAGTCAACTCTGACAACTTTGCAGGCAAGATGATCATACCCTCGAAATCACTTCTATCTTTGCTTTGCTAGATGCTCGCTCTTTTGCTATGCCTATGCTACGATGCCTACCACTTGCTTATCATGCCTCCCAAATTGCCATGTCAAACCTCTAACCCACCATGTCCTAGCAAACCGTTGATTGGCTATGTTTCCGCTTTGCTCAGCCCCTCTTATAGCGTTGCTAGTTGCAGGTGAAGATTGGAGGCCGTTCCTTGTTGGAACATTATTTACTTGTTGGGATATCACTATATTATCTTGTTATCTTAATGCGTCTATATACTTGGTAAAGGGTGGAAGGCTCGGCCTTTTGCCTAGTGTTCTGTTCCACTCTTGCCGCCCTAGTTTCCGTCATATCGGCGTTATGTTCCCGGATTTTGCGTCCCTTACGCGGTTGGGTAATAATGGGAACCCCTTGATTGTTCGCCTTGAATAAAGCTTTTCCAGCAATGCCCAACCTTGGTTTTACCATTTGCCTCCTAGCCTCTTTTTCCCTTGGGTTTCCGGAGCCTGAGGGTCATCTTATTTAACCCCCCCCCCCCGGGCCAGTGATCCTCTGAGTGTTGGTCCACCTGTCAGCTGCCGGTGGCTACCAGGGGCAACTCTGGGCTGGCCTACCCGTACCTAGGATAATCTGAGTGTGCCCTGAGAAAGACATATGCGCAGCTCCTATCGGGATTTGTCGGCACATTCGGGCGGTGTTGCTGGATTGGTTTTTACTTGTCGAAATGTCTTGTAGAACCGGGATGCCGAGTTTGATCAGAATGTCTCGAGAGAAGGTCTATTCCTTCGTTGACCGTGAGAGCTTGTCATGGGCTAAGTTGGGACTCCCCTGCAGGGATTTGAACTTTCGAAAGCCGTGCCCGCGGTTATGGGCAGATGGGAATTTGTTAATGTCCGGTTGTAGATAACTTGAACCTTAACTTAATTAAAATGAATCAACTGTGTGAGTTACCGTGATGGTCTCTTCTCGGCGGAGTCCAGGAAGTGAACACGGTGTTGGAGTAATGCTTGCCACAGGTTGCTCTCTTGTTACTCGTTCGCACTTTGCCTTTCTCTTCTGCTCTCTTTTGCGAATAGGTTAGCCACCATATATGCTAGTCGCTTGCTGCAGCTCCACATATTTTACCTTGCCTTACCTATAAGCTTAAATAGTCTTGATCACGAGGGTGCGAGATTGCTGAGTCCCTGTGGCTCACAGATTACTTCCAAACCAGATGCAGGGCCCGATGACTCCGTTCCAGATGACATGCTTGAGCTCAAGTGGGAGTTCGACAAGGACTCACGCCGTTACTATGTGTCTTTCCCTGATGATCAGTAGTGGTGCCCAGTTGGGGCGATCGGGACCGTGTCGCATGTTGGGTTGATCTTTTATTTTGGCGTCGTAGTCGGGCCATGAGTGTTTGAATGATGTAATGCTATTTATGTACTTTGATTGACGTGGCGAGTGTAAGCCAACTATGTATCTCCCCTTTTATTATCTATATATTACATGGGATGTTGTGAAGATTGCCTAACTTGCGACATTGCTTTCAATGCGGTTATGCCTCTAAGTCGTGCCTCGACACGTAGGAGATATAGCCGCATCGAGGGCGTTACATCCGGACACCCCCTAATCCAGGACTCCCTCGATCTCTTTGGGACTCCATCCTTCGATAGTCTTGGGGGTAGGAAGTATTGCTTGGTGATTGTGGATGACTACTCAAGATACACTTGGGTGTATTTCTTCAAGAGGAAGAGCGAGACCCAACAAATCGTCATTGACTTTGCAAATGAAGCACAACGTCAACACAATGCAAAGATCTTGACAATAAGAAGTGACAACGGCACCGAGTTCAAGAACTACACCTTGGATGAGTTTCTTAGTGATGAGGGGATCAAGCATCAATATTCCGCACCTTACACGCCTCAATAAAACGGTGTTGTGGAGAGGAAGAACCGGACATTGATGGATGCGGTAAGGACCATGATGGCAGAGTTCAAGTCTCCATACAACTTTTGGGCTGAAGCCATCAACACCGCGTGTCATGCATCCAATCGGCTCTACCTCCGCAAGGGCTTGAACAAGACTCCATATGAGATAATCACCGGTAACAAGCCCAACCTCAAGTACTTTCAGGTGTTCGGGTGTAACTGTTTCATTCTCAAGAAAGGTGTTCGGTTGTCTAAATTTTAGGCTAGAGCTTATGAGGGCATATTTGTTGGTTATGCTACAAACTCTCATGCTTACCGTGTCCTCAATAAATCCACCGGACTTATTGAGGAGACGTGTAACGTGGAGTTTGATGAGAATAACGGCTCCCAAGTGGAGCAAAGTGGCACTTGTGATGTAGGTGATGAAATTCCTCCTCAAGCCATAAGAAGAATGGGTGTTGGCTTTATCCTACCCATTGAGGAACCCCTTGTGGCCGAAGGAGAAGGACAATGCTCCACTCAAGTGGAGCCATCACCAACCCAATGCCCACACGCTTCCGAAGAACAACATGAAGGCCCTCATCTTCAAGAACATGACCAACGGCAAGATCATGCTCAAGACGGTGTTGACACATCAGGTGATGCCCAAGGTCAAGTTCTCTCCCCCGAGCAAGTTCAAGAACAATAACAAGCTCAAGACGACGCTCAAGATGATCAAGTGACCACTCCTCGTCTCACCCCCGAGGAGGATTTGGAGCATCGTGCCGCCAAGGTTGCTTCCAAGCTCTCCACCAAGGATCATCTCATGACGAATGTGCTTGGAAGCTTAAGAAAGGGGGTAAGCACTCGTAGACAATTAGCAAACGATTGTGAGCATCATGCGTTTGTCTCTTGTGTCGAACCCCACAAGGTCTATGAGGCGCTCGAAGATCCGGATTGGCTCAATGCCATGCATGAAGAACTCAACAACTTCGAGCACAACAAAGTGTGGAGATTGGTGCCAAGACCGATGGGGAACCACAATGTCATTGGAACCAAGTGGATATTTAAGAACAAGCAAGATGCCCATGGGATTATCATTCGCAACAAGGCTCGGTTGGTAGCACAAGGCTACTCCCAAGTCGAGGGTATCGACTACGGTGAAACCTTTGCTCCCGTTGCTCGTCTTGAATCCATTCGCATGTTGATTGCATATGCTTCTCATCATAACTTTAAGTTACAACAAATGGATGTGAAGAGTGCTTTTCTTAATGGTCCCATTAATGAATTGGTTTATGTCAAGCAACCCCCCGGGTTCGAGGATCCCTACTTTCCCGATCATGTGTATCAACTCGATAAGGCACTCTATGGCCTTAAACAAGCTCCATGTGTGCGTGGTATGACCACCTTACCGAGTTGTTACAAGACCGTGGTTTTGAAGTTGGGCTAATCGACCCCACTCTTTTTACTAAGAAGGTCAAAGGGGAGTTGTTTGTGAGCCAATTATATGTTGATGATATTATCTTTGGTTCCCCTAACAAAGCTTTCAATGAGGAATTTGCCGCTCTCATGACCTCAAAGTTCGAGATGTCTTCCATGGGAGAGTTGAAGTTCTTTCTAGGGTTCGAAGTGGAGCAAAGAAGAGAAGGAACCTTCATC
Organism: Triticum aestivum; assembly: GCF_018294505.1. Classification (NCBI taxonomy): domain Eukaryota; kingdom Viridiplantae; phylum Streptophyta; class Magnoliopsida; order Poales; family Poaceae; genus Triticum; species Triticum aestivum. The sequence continues at coordinate 465,089,486 of NC_057803.1, read as the reverse complement.
AACCAAGCCAAATACACTCAAGACATGCTCAAGAGATTCAAGCTAAGTGATGTCAAGCCGGCTTCCACTCCAATGCCCACCAAGTGCCAACTTGACATAGATCCCAATGGTAAAGCGGTGGATCAAAAGGTATATCGTTCCATGATAGGCTCCTTGCTTTACCTTTGTGCATCTAGACCGGATATCATGTTGAGTGTGGGAATTTGTGCACGGTTTCAAGCCGCACCTAAGGAAAGTCACTATGTGGCGGTCAAACGAATCTTTCGATATTTGGCTCATACCTCAAACTTTGGCTTATGGTACCTAAGAGGAGCAAACTTCAAGCTTGTAGGGTATTCGGATTCCGATTGGGCGGGAGACAAAGTGGATAGGAAGTCCACTTCCGGAGGGTGCCAATTCCTTGGTTGCTTCTTCCAAAAAGCAAAGTTGTGTGTCTCTCTCGTCCATCGAAGCGGAGTATGTGGCGGCCGGTAGTTGCTGTGCACAACTCTTATGGATGAGGAAAACTTTAAAGGATTACGGTGTCATTTGTAACAAAGTGCCTCTTTGGTGTGACAATGAAAGTGCCATCAAGATCTCTCTCAACCCGGTGCAACACTTCAAGACGAAGCATATTGAGATCCGGTATCACATCATCCGGGATCACATTAGGCGAGGAGAGATCAAGCTCAACTATGTCAACACTCATGATAACCTTGCAGATATTTTCACGAAGCCCTTGGATGAAGCAAGATTTCGCGAGTTAAGGCATGAGCTAAATATCATTGATTCGAGCAATGTTGCTTGAACCTGTGCACACCCCACCATACTCAACTTGTTGTCCTGTTTAGATGTAGGCATGGACATAGGGGGAGTGTTGTTCTCTCAATGAACTCTCCTTCCCCCCATTATGCATAAATTGATCAAGTCTTTCACATTAGCCATGTTTGATGGTACTTGTGCTTCAAAGACGAGTTTTGGTCATGGGCCCAAGGATAATTCTTCGTGGTGCCATACCAATTTACTCATACATAGGGGGCTACGGCCTCCGACCCCCTTGTTCATGATGTGTCTTGTGTTAGTTCTTCTTGTTCGTGCCTCAGTTTGTTTTCCTAGGCGCTAGGTGTTGGGGTCTCCAAGGGTGTTTCTCTTTCTTTTTCTTTTGTTTTTCTTGGAGACCCACCTTTTTCCCGTGCCTTCTCTATCCCAAGACTTCCCTTCCTCAAGCCTTCTAGTCTCATTGCACACTCTTGACCTTGGCTTTGGTGATGGCGTCCGGGCGGTACAACCGGGGTCACAGGCGGTTCAACCGTTGGTGCTCTCCAGGCGGTCTCCCAGCGGTTCCACCGCTCAACCACTGGGGTGCCCGTCTGACCGGTTCTACCGGTTGGTTACGGCGGTACTACCGCTGCCCCTTGGCGACGGAAGTACCGCCCGTAACCACTGGCTCGTACCAGGCAGCGGTACAACCACTCCCTTGAGCGGTACAACCACCGCGTGGCTTTGGGTCTATATATACCCCTCGGGGTTGGTGGGGTTTTCTTTTCTTCCTTCCCCAGCCCTTCCCATCTTGTGCCCTAGCCGCCGTCCGCCATTGCCTCTGCCTCGGAGTGCATCTCGCACTTCGGATCCGTGGGGTCTCCGTGGATCCTCTCCAAGGAGGCTTCCTCCTTCTCGATCTCTTCCCATGGATGCCGGTGGCTCTAGTTCTTGCTCTGTTCCTCGCAAAACCAAGAAGAGGGCACGGCGGACTTTGCATCCGGTTGTGTCTGATGACGAAGAAGAGGTTGTGATTCCCACCAAGCCCACTCGTCGTGAAAAGTCTGCCGCTGCAAAGCAACATGTGGTAATGCCATTGCATCGCTGGAAAGCCAAGGATTGGGAAACCTACCACTCGAAGAATCCTTATGAGGTTCCCATAGCTCCTCGTTGGACCACCGTTCAGTTCCGGAATGAGATGCAAGTACGAATTGTACATGAACTCTTTGAGCACAACAAGAACTGTTGGGTTTCGTAGTAATTTCAAAAATTTCCTACGCACACACAAGATCATGGTGATGTATAGCAACGAGCGGGGAGAGTGTTGTCTACATACCCTTGTAGACCGTAAGCGGAAGCGTTAGCACAACGCGATTGATGTAGTCGTACGTCTTCACGGCCCGACCGATCAAGCACCGAAACTACGGCACCTCCGAGTTCTAGCACACGTTCAGCTCGATGACGTCCCTCGAACTCCGATCCAGCCGAGTGTCGAGGTAGAGTTCCGTCAGCACGACGGCGTGGTGACGATCTTGATGTTCTACCGTCGCAGGGCTTCGCCTAAGCACCGCTACGATATTATCAAGGTGGACTATGGTGGAGGGGGGCACCGCACACGGCTAAGAGATCCAAGGGATCAATTGTTGTGTCTTTGGTGCTAGCCCTGCCCCTCTATTTATATGTTGAGCCCCGGGGTCGAAACTTGGAGCAAAAGCCTCCTCAAAGTCGGTTTTTCCCGAAAGGCAAGAGTCCCACTCGGACTCCAGGACCAAACGCCACAATCCTTGGCGTCTGGCCCAGACGCCATGGGCCTCGGCGTCTGGCCCAGGGCCAGACGCCAGGGTCTCCGGCGTTTGGCCCCCTGGACTCCGCAAAACTCCTTTTGCACCGATCTAAAGCCTCATGGGCTTGACCCCTTGGCCTAACCATATCATCCAATATATGAATCTTTACGTCTCGACCATTTCGAGACTCCTCGTCATGTCCCCAATCTCATCCGGGACTCCGAACTCCTTCGGTACATCAAAACATGTAAACTCATAATATAACTGTCATCGTAACCTTAAGCGTGCGGACCCTACGGGTTCGAGAACAATGTAGACATGACCGAGACACGTCTCCGGTCAATAACCAATAGCGGGACCTGGATGCCCATATTGGCTCCTACATATTCTACGAAGATCTTTATCGGTCAGACCGCATAACAACATACGTTGTTCCCTTTGTCATCGGTATGTTACTTGCCCGAGATTCGATCGTCGGTATCCAATACCTAGTTCAATCTCGTTACTGGCAAGTCTCTTTACTCGTTCCGTAATACATCATCTCACAACTAACATATTAGTTGCAGTGCTTGCAAGGCTTATGTGATGTGCATTACCGAGAGGGCCCAGAGATACCTCTCCGACAATCGGAGTGACAAATCCTAATCTCGAAATACGCCAACCCAACATCTACTTTTGGAGACACCTGTAATGCTCCTTTATAATCACCCAGTTACGTTGTGACGTTTGGTAGCACCCAAGGTGTTCCTCCGGCAAACGGGAGTTGCATAATCTCATAGTTATAGGAACATGTATAAGTCATGAAGAAAGCAATAGCAACATACTAAACGATCAGGTGCTAAGCTAATGGAATGGGTCATGTCAATCAGATCATTCAACTAATGATGTGACCTCGTTACTCAAATAACAACTCTTTTGTCTATGGTTAGGAAACATAACCATCTTTGATTAACGAGCTAGTCAAGTAGAGGCATACTAGTGACACTCTGTTTGTCTATGTATTCACACATGTATTATGTTTCCGGTTAATACAATTCTAGCATGAATAATAAACATTTATCATGATATAAGGAAATAAATAATAACTTTATTATTGCCTCTAGGGCATATTTCCTTCAGTCTCCCACTTGCACTAGAGTCAATAATCTAGTTCACATCGCCATGTGATTTAACAGCAATAGTTCACATCACCATGTGATTAACACCCATAGTTCACATCGCTATGTGACCAACACCCAAAGGGTTTACTAGATTCAGTAATCTAGTTCACATCGCTATGTGATTAACACCCAAGGAGTACTAAGGTGTGATCATGTTTTGCTTGTGAGAGAATCTTAGTCAACGGGTCTGCCACATTCAGATCCTCATGTATTTTGCAAATTTCTATGTCAACAATGCTCTGCATGGAGCTACTCTAGCTAATTGCTCCCACTTTCAATATGTATCTAGATCGAGACTTAGAGTCATCTAGATTAGTGTCAAACTTGCATCGGCGTAACCCTTTACGACGAACCTTTTTTCACTTCCATAATAGAGAAACATATCCTTATTCCACTAAGGACAATTTTGACCGCTGTCCAGTGATCTACTCCTAGATCACTATTGTACTCCCTTGCCAAACTCAGTGCAGGGTATACAATAGATCTGGTACACAGCATGGCATACTTTATAGAACCTATGACTGAGGCATAGGAAATGACTTTCATTCTCTTTCTATTTTTTTGCCGTGGTCGGGCTTTGAGTCTTACTCAACTTCACACCTTGTAACACAGGCAAGAACTCTTTCTTTGACTGTTCCATTTTGAACTACTTCAAAATCTTGTCAAGGTATGTACTCATTGAAAAAACTTATCAAGCGTCTTGATCTATCTCTATAGATCTTGAAACTCAATATGTAAGCAGCTTCACCGAAGTCTTTCTTTGAAAAACTCCTTTCAAACACTCCTTTTATGCTTTACAGAATAATTCTACATTATTTCCGATCAACAATATGTCATTCACATATACTTATCAGAAATGTTGTAGAGCTCCCACTCACTTTCTTGTAAATACAGGCTTCTCCGAAAGTCTGTATAAAACCAAATGCTTTGATCACACTATCAAAACGTTTATTCCAACTCCGAGAGGCTTGCACCAGTCCATAAATGGATCGCTGGAGCTTGCACACTTTGTTAGCTCCCTTTGGATCGACAAAACCTTCCGGTTGCATCATATACAACTCTTCTTCCAGAAATCCATTCAGGAATGCAGTTTTGACATCCATCTGCCAAATTTCATAATCATAAAATGCGGCAATTGCTAACATGATTCGGACGGACTTAAGCATCGCTACGGGTGAGAAGGTCTCATCGTAGTCAATCCCTTGAACTTGCCGAAAACCTTTTGCGACAAGTCGAGCTTTGTAGACAGTAACATTACCATCAGCGTCAGTCTTCTTCTTAAAGATCCATTTATTCTCAATTGCTTGCCGATCATCGGGCAAGTCAACCAAAGTCCATACTTTGTTCTCATACATGGATCCCATCTCAGATTTCATGGCTTCAAGCCACTTTGCGGAATCTGGGCTCATCATCGCTTCTTCATAGTTCGTAGGTTTCATCATGATCTAGTAGCATGACTTTCAGAACAGGATTACCGTACCACTCTGGCGCGGATCTTACTCTGGTTGATCTACGAGGTTCAGTAGTATCTTGTTCTGAAGTTTCATGATCATCATCATTAGCTTCCTCACTAACTGGTGTAGGTGTCACAAAAACAGTTTTCTGTGATGTACTACTTTCCAATAAGGGAGCAGGTACAGTTACCTCGTCAAGTTCTACTTTCCTCCCACTCACTTCTTTCAAGAGAAACCCCTTCTCCAGAAAGTTTCCGAATTTAGCAAAAAAAGTCTTGCCTTCGGATCTGTGGTAGAAGGTGTATCCAATAGTTTCCTCTGGATATCCTATGAAGACGCACTTCTCCGATTTGAGTTTGAGCTTATCAGGATGAAATTTTTTCATATAAGCATTGCAACCCCAAACTTTAAGAAACGACAGCTTAGGTTTCTTGCCAAACCATAGTTCATATGGTGTCGCCTCAACGGATTTAGATGGTGCCCTATTTAATGTGAATGTAGCTGTCTTTAATGCATAACCCCAAAACGATAGTGGTAGATCCGTAAGAGACATCATAGATTGCACTATATATCTAATAAAGTACGGTTATGACGTTCGGACACACCATTATGCTGTGGTGTTCCATGTGGCATGAGTTTGTGAAACTATTCCACATTGTTTTAATTGAAGACCAAACTCGTAACTCAAATATTTGTCTCCGCGATCAGATCGTAGAAACTTTATTTTCTTGTCACGATGATTTTCCACTTCACTCTGAAATTCTTTGAACTGTTCAAATGTTTCAAACTTATGTTTCATCAAGTAGATATCCCCATATCTGCTCAAATCATCTGTGAAGGTCAGAAAATAATGATACCTGCTGCAAGCTTTAATATTCACCGGACCACATACATCAGTATGTATGATCTCCAACAAATCTGTTGCTTGCTTCATTGTTCCGGAGAACGGCGTTTTAGTCATCTTGCCCAAAAGGCATGGTTCGCAAGCATCAAGTGATTCATAATCAAGTGATTCCAAAATCCCATCAGCATGGAGTTTCTTCATGCGCTTTACACCAATATGACCTAAACGGCAGTGCTACAAATAAGTTGCACTATCATTATTAACTTTGCATCTTTTGGTTTCAATATTATGATTATGTGTATCACTACGATCGAGATCCAACGAACTATTTTCATTGGGTGTGTAACCATATAAGGTTTTATTCATGTAAACAGAACAACAATTTATTCTCTTACTTAAATGAATAACCGTATTACAATAAACATGATCAAATCATATTCATGCTCAACGCAAACACCAAATAACACTTATTCAGGTTCAACACTAATCCCGAAAGTATAGGGAGTGTGCGATGATGATCATATCAATCTTGGAACCACTTCCAACACACATCGTCACTTCACCCTTAACTAGTCTCTGTTTATTCTGCAACTCCCGTTTCGAGTTACTAATCTTAGCAACTGAACTAGTATCAAATACTGAGGGGTTGCCATAAACACTAGTAAAGTACACATCAATAACATGTATATAAAATATACTTATGTTCACTTTGCCATCCTTCTTATCTGCCAATCACTTGGGGTAGTTCCGCTTCCAGTGACCAGTCCCTTTGCAGTAGAAACACTTAGTCTCAGGCTTAGGACCAGACTTGGGCTTCTTCACTTGAGCAGCAACTTGCTTGCCATTCTATTTGAAGTTCCCCTTCTTCCCTCTGCCCTTTTCTTGAAACTAGTGGTCTTGTCTACCATCAACACTTGATGTTTTTCTCGATTTCTACCTTCGTCAATTTCCGCATTACGAAGAGCTTGGGAATTGTTTCCGTTATCCCTTGCATATCATAGTTCATCACGAAGTTCTACTAACTTGGTGATGGTGACTAGAGAATTCTGTCAATCACTATCTTATCTGGAAGATTAACTCCCACTTGATTCAAGCGATTGTTGTACTCAGACAATCTGGGCACATGCTCACTAGTTGAGCGATTCTCCTCCATCTTTTAGCTATAGAACTTGTTGGAGACTACATATCTCTCAACTCGGGTATTTGCTTGAAATATTAACTTCAACTCCTGGAACATCTCATATGCTCCATGACGTTCAAAACGTCGTTGAAGTCCCGATTCTAAGCCATTAAGCATGGTGCACTAAACTATCAAGTAGTCATCATATTGAGCTAGCCAAACGTTCATAACGTCTGCATCTGCTCCTGCAATAGGTCCGTCACCTAGCGGTGCATCAAGGACATAATTCTTCTGTGCAGTAATGAGGATAAACCTCAGATCACGGATCCAATCCGCATCATTGCTACTAACATTTTTCAACATGATTTTCTCTAGGAACATATCAAAATAAACACAGGGAAGCAACAACGCGAGCTATTGATCTACAACATAATTTGCAAAATACTACCAGGACTAAGTTCATGATAAATTAAAGTTCAATTAATCATATTATTTAAGAACTCCCACTTAGATAGACATCCCTCTAATCCTCTAAGTGATTACGTGATCCAAATCAACTAAACCATGACCGATCATCACGTGAGATGGAGTAGTTTTCAATGGTGAACATCGTTATGTTGATCATATCTACTATATGATTCACGCTCGACCTTTCGGTCTCCGTGTTCCGAGGCCATATCTGTATATGCTAGGCTCGTCAAGTTTAACCTGAGTATTCTGCGTGTGCAAAACTGGCTTGCACCCGTTGTAGATGGACGTAGAGCTTATCACACCCGATCATCACGTGGTGTCTGGGCACGACGAACTTTGGCAACGGTGCATACTCAGGGAGAACACTTCTTGATAATTTAGTGAGAGATCATCTTATAATGCTACCGTCAATCAAAGCAAGATAAGATGCATAAAAAGATAAACATCACATGCAATCAATATAAGTGATATGATATGGCCATCATCATCTTGTGCTTGTGATCTCCATCTCCAAAGCACCGTCATGATCACCATCGTCACCGGCGCGACACCTTGATCTCCATCGTAGCATCGTTGTCGTCTCGCCAATCTTATGCTTCCACGACTATCACTACCGTTTAGTAATAAAGTAAAGCATTACATCGCGATTGCATTGCATACAATAAAGCGACAACCATATGGCTCCTGCCAGTTGCCGATAACTCGGTTACAAAACATGATCATCTCATACAATAAAATTCAGCATCATGCTTTGACCATATCACATCACAACATGCCCTGCAAAAACAAGTTAGACGTCCTCTACTTTGTTGTTGCATGTTTTACGTGGCTGCTACGGGCTTAAGTAAGAACCAATCTCACCTACGCATCAAAACCACAACGATAGTTTGTCAAATAGACTCCGTTTTAACCTTCTCAAGGACCGGGCGTAGCCATACTCGGTTCAACTAAAGTTGGAGAGACAGTCGCCCGCAAGCCATCTATGTGCAAAGCACGTCGAGGGAACCGGTCTCGCGTAAGCGTACGCGTAAGGTTGGTCCGGGTCGTCTCGTCCAACAATACCGCCGAACCAAAGTATGACATGCTGGTAGGCAGTATGACTTGTATCGTCCACAACTCACTTGTGTTCTACTCGTGCATATAACATCAACATAAGTAACCTAGGCTCGGATGCCACTGTTGGGTTTCGTAGTAATTTCAAAAATTTCCTACGCACACGCAAGATCATGGTGATGTATAGCAACGAGAGGGGAGAGTGTTGTCTACATACCCTTGTAGACCGTAAGCGGAAGCGTTAGCACAACGCGGTTGATGTAGTCGTACGTCTTCACGGCCCGACCGATCAAGCACCGAAACTACGGCACCTCCGAGTTCTAGCACACGTTCAGCTCGATGACGTCCCTCGAACTCCGATCCAGCCGAGTGTCGAGGGAGAGTTCCGTCAGCACGACGGCGTGGTGACGATCTTGATGTTCTACCGTCGCAGGGCTTCGCCTAAGCACCGCTACGATATTATCGAGGTGGACTATGGTGGAGGGGGGCACCGCACACGGCTAAGAGATCCAAGGGATCAATTGTTGTGTCTTTGGTGCTAGCCCTGCCCCTCTATTTATATGTTGAGCCCCGGGGTCGAAACTTGGAGCAAAAGCCTCCTCAAAGTCGGTTTTTCCCGAAAGGCAAGAGTCCCACTCGGACTCCAGGACCAAACGCCACAATCCTTGGCGTCTGGCCCAGACGCCATGGGCCTCGGCGTCTGGCCCAGGGCCAGACGCCAGGGTCTCCGGCGTTTGGCCCCCTGGACTCCGCAAAACTCCTTTTGCACCGATCTAAAGCCTCATGGGCTTGACCCCTTGGCCTAACCATATCATCCAATATATGAATCTTTACGTCTCGACCATTTCGAGACTCCTCGTCATGTCCCCAATCTCATCCGGGACTCCGAACTCCTTCGGTACATCAAAACATGTAAACTCATAATATAACTGTCATCGTAACCTTAAGCGTGCGGACCCTACGGGTTCGAGAACAATGTAGACATGACCGAGACACGTCTCCGGTCAATAACCAATAGCGGGACCTGGATGCCCATATTGGCTCCTACATATTCTACGAAGATCTTTATCGGTCAGACCGCATAACAACATACGTTGTTCCCTTTGTCATCGGTATGTTACTTGCCCGAGATTCGATCGTCGGTATCCAATACCTAGTTCAATCTCGTTACTGGCAAGTCTCTTTACTCGTTCCGTAATACATCATCTCACAACTAACATATTAGTTGCAGTGCTTGCAAGGCTTATGTGATGTGCATTACCGAGAGGGCCCAGAGATACCTCTCCGACAATCGGAGTGACAAATCCTAATCTCGAAATACGCCAACCCAACATCTACTTTTGGAGACACCTGTAATGCTCCTTTATAATCACCCAGTTACGTTGTGACGTTTGGTAGCACCCAAGGTGTTCCTCCGGCAAACGGGAGTTGCATAATCTCATAGTTATAGGAACATGTATAAGTCATGAAGAAAGCAATAGCAACATACTAAACGATCAGGTGCAAAGCTAATGGAATGGGTCATGTCAATCAGATCATTCAACTAATGATGTGACCTCGTTACTCAAATAACAACTCTTTTGTCTATGGTTAGGAAACATAACCATCTTTGATTAACGAGCTAGTCAAGTAGAGGCATACTAGTGACACTCTGTTTGTCTATGTATTCACACATGTATTATGTTTCCGGTTAATACAATTCTAGCATGAATAATAAACATTTATCATGATATAAGGAAATAAATAATAACTTTATTATTGCCTCTAGGGCATATTTCCTTCAAGAACAGGTATGCCAAGCAGTGGACCATCGATCTTGACCATTGGAGGAGCAACTTGGAGTATTTTGGTGAGGCATTGGCTCTCTGCGAGGAATTTGATCTGGTCAAGCTCATGTCAGTTAACTGTGACTTTGATGTTCAACTCATCCATCAGTTCTATGCCACGGTTCACTTTGGAGAAGATGACGCACGCACTCTCTCTTTCATGTGTCGTGATGAGCTCTTTCAAGTTCCCTGGAGGGCTTTCTGCAATGCTATTGGGTATGATGATACCGGTTTGGAAGGAAGGGGTGGCATTCGTCCTCATGACCATCCTGAATCCATGCCTAAGGAGAAGCTTGCCCCTCTATACATTCGGGGCCGTGGGATTATTGGAGAATCCAAGGATTTGGAGAAGGTCTGTGACATCATGCACCGAGTGTTCCGTAATGTGCTCTTGCCCAAGGTAGGCAACCAAGATCAGATTCATGGCTATCTGGTTGACTTGATGGTTGCTATGAAGACCATGGTGGGGACAGGTGCAACGTTTGATGTGTCAAATTGGCTGTGGCATGAAATGTACAACATGGTCATCTATCATAAGGTCCCAATCTATGCTCCGTTTGTCATGTGCTTTCTGAACTCTGTGTGGGTTGTTCGTCGTCCTGGAGAGCTCCTCACTTCTCTAGACAATCTCAATGTTCATGAGGTCAAGCTTCTTAAGAAGAAGAAGCACGCCGAGCCCCGCTTCCCTGCCAATGCTCCTGAGGATGTCTATGCCACTTCTGACGATGAGGACTTTGAGATGGAGCCCGGGGCCAAGCCATCTTGGGTGGCCAAGCTCACTGCCAAGGTGAAGAAGACCTTTTGTCTCCAGACTGACATCTAGAAGAAGATGTATGAGGCACATGTCAACGAGAAGCTTGCACAGCGTCGCCATATTGCAATGATGAAGCACCTCAATATGCTGGTTCAGAGTGGCTCTGAGAAGAGCATCACCCCAGAGGAGCGTTGGATTTCAACCCACATCACCTGGTCTGATGATGAGGCCCCTCCCCAACCATCCACCTCTTTTGCTGCTGCTGACAATGCCATGGAGGAATCCGATCCCAACGACGTTGACGACTCTGCTGATGAGGATCCAGATGCGACCGAGGAGTCAGAGGAGGACTACTAAGCTTTGGGACGCTAGCTTCGCTCTTTTCCTTTTTGGTGTCTTGATGCCAAAGGGGGAGAGGGTTCTATAGGTCTTAGGATTTGCATGGGTTGGGTTTCTCGTTTCCTCGTGTTTCTCTTTAGTGTTGAACTTTGTTCGTGGTTTCTTGCTGTGTGTGAGACTTATGCACTTATGCTACTCCTTTTATTGCTATCAGTTTGTTGGTTATTATTATTGTTATTATTGTTATCTATCCGTTATGTTGTCTCTCATATTATGTGCTTAGAGTGGTGAGTCTATAAAATCTAGGGGGTGGGTCTAGCCCTGAAAGTGTGCCCATGCTTTCTAACAGCGTGTTCTTTTGGGGCACACATCCAGGGGGAGTTCTGTCTAGATTTCATAGACTTCTCTCTTGCAAATCATGTTGTTGTCATCATCCACCAAAAAGGGGGAGATTGAAAGGGCATTTCCCTACTTTATGTTTTGGATGATGATGACAACCCTTTGTTTGTCTAATCCTGTGCTAAATGTTTCAGGTTCTTGACGCTTAGGCCCACATCGGAAAGCTATTCTCTCTTGTAGGAAAAGATCGAAGACGGAGTCCCCTATGCTTTTTATCTCTTTGGTCGTAGGGAACCCGTACTATCAAGAGGGAATCCTCATTAGAAAGAACTGGGGGAATCTTTTCACGTACACCTTCATCACCCCTCCGTTGTCTTTCTTAGGTGTGTGAGAGAGAGAGTTTTCCTTGTCTCTTCCCCTATTTATTCCTGCTCACTGTTTCTGCCCAGCCGTTGTACCGCTGGGTCTTGTCGCTCATCAGCTTTGCTCGAGCGGTTGTACCGCTGCCTCCGGGCGGTGGTACCACCACCATGCTCTGCAAATGCTGGGGCGGTGGTTCCGTCCATGCACCGCTCAAGTACCGTGCGCGCTTCTGTTTTGATGCGGTTCTTGGGCGGTAGTGGCCCGGTTGGTCCGGTCATTCCTCGATGACCGGTACCCCGGTGGTCCGAGCGGTTCTTCTGCTCAGAACTTAGCCGCCCAAGAGCTCAAGGCCATGCGGTTGTTCCGGCCAGGCACCGCCCAAGTACTGGTCAAGCTCCTGTTTTGATGCAGTGGCTGTGTGGTGGCTAGGCGGTTAGTCCGGTTATTTTTCTTAGTCGGTACTACCGCCCACAGGTCCAGTTGTACCACTTGGTAGGGTTCTGCAAATACACCATGAGTCCCGGTTGTACCGGGACAATGACCGGTTGTACCGCTGTAGTGCAAAAAACGCAGTAACGGTTGGAATCTAGGGTTGCTATATAAGGGAGCTTCTCCCACCTACCACTCTCACCTTTGACCTCTCTCACTCCACCATTAATGCACTTCAAGCTCTCTTGCCCGATCTCTCTCTAGCCACTCAAACTTGTTGATTTGCTAGGGATTGAAGTAGGAGACCTAGATCTACACTTCCACTAAAGGATATTTGCTTCCCACATACTTTCTTGTGTGGATTTTGTTACTCTTGGGTGTTTGAGCACCCTAGACAGTTGAGGTCACCTCGGAGCCATATTCCATTGTGGTGAAGCTTCATGGTTTCGTTGGGAGCCTCCAATTAAATTGTGGAGAGAGCCCCAACCTTGTTTGTAAAGGTTCGGTCGCCGCCTTCAAGGGCACCAATAGTGGAATCACAACATCTCGCATTGTGTGAGGGCGTGAGGAGAATATGGTGGCCCTAGTGGCTTCTTGGGGAGCATTGTGCCTCCACACCGCTCCAACGGAGTTGTACTTCACTTCAAAAGGAAGGAACTTCGGTAACACATCCTCGTCTTCACCGGATCCACTCTTGGTCTTCTCATCCCTTTACTTTTGCAAGCTTACTTGTGTTACTTTCCTTGCTTGCTTGTGTGCTTGTATGTTTTGCATCATATAGGTTGCTCACCTAGTTGCACATCTAGACAACCTACTTTGTTGCAAAGTTTAATTTGGTAAAGAAAAGCTAAAAATTGTTAGTTGCCTATTCACCCCCCTCTAGTCAACTATATTGATCCTTTCACACGACATCTTTTCAATAACATCAACCTTGGCTTTATCAACTTCAATACCTCTTTCAGAAATTTTATGCCCCAAGACAATACCTTCATTAACCATAAAGTGGCACTTCTCCCAATTCAAGACAAGATTAGTTTCTTCACATCTCTGCAAAACTTGGTCAAGGTTACTTAAGCAATCATCAAAAGAAGTTCCATATACAGAAAAATCATCCATGAATACCTCAACAATCTTTTCACAAAAGTCAGAGAATATAGCAGTCATACATATTTGAAAGGTAGCAGGTGCATTGAATAAACCAAAAGGCATACGTCTATAAGCAAAGGTACCGAAAGGGCAAGTAAAAGTTGTCTTTTCTTGATCCTCTTTTGACACAGGTATTTGAGAGAAACCAGAATAACCATGTAGAAAGCAAAAATGTGTATGTTTGGATAATCTTTCTATCATTTAATCAATAAAAGGTAATGATCCTTTTTAGTAGCTTTATTTAATTTGCGGAAATCAATTACCATTCTATAACCTGTAACAATTCTTTGTGGGATTAGTTCATCTTTATCATTAGGAACAACAGTAATACCTCCCTTCTTAGGGACATAATGGATAGGACTTACCCACTGACTATCAGCAACGTGATAAATTATACCTGCCTCCAGAAGCTTTAGTATTTCTTTTCTTACCACTTCTTTCATCTTAGGATTTAACCGTCGTTGGTGATCAACAACCGGTTTCGTGTCTTTCTCCAATTTTATTTTGTGCTGGCATAGAGTGGGACTAATGCCCTTAAGATCATCAAGAGTATGTCCAATAGCAGCACGATGCTTCTTTAGAGTATTCAATAATTTCTTTTCTTCATGCTCTGAAAGGTTAGCACTAATAATAACAGGATATATCTCTTTCTCATCAAGATAAGCATATTTAAGAGTATCAGGTAAAGGTTTAATCTCAAACACGGGATCACCCTTGGGTGGAGGAGGATCCCCTAGGATTTCAACAGGCAAGTTGTGTTTCAAAATAGGTCCCTGTTTAAAGAATACTTCATCTATTTCCCTTCTTTCGTTCATAAACATATCATTTTCATGGTCAAGCAAATATTGTTCTAAAGGATCATTAGGAGGCACGGCAATAGAAGCAAGACCAATAATTTCATCTTTACTAGGCAATTCTTTATCATGGGGTTGTATACGAAATTTAGCAAAATTAAACTCATGAGACATATCCCCCAAACCAATAGTAACAACATCCTTTTTGCAGTCTATCTTAGCATTAACAGTATTCAAGAAGGGTCTACCAAATATAATGGGACAAAAGTTATCTTGTGGGGAACCAAGAACAAGAAAATCAGCAGGATATTTAACTTCCCCACACAAGACTTCAACATCTCTAACAATCCCAACTGGTGAAATAGTGTCTCTATTGGCAAGCTTAATTGTAACATTAATTTCCTCTATCTCAGCAGGTGCAATATCATGCATAATTTTCTTTATATAAGGAATGAGGTATTGCACTTGCACTAGCACCCATATCACATAAGCCATGATAGCAATGATCTCCTATTTTAACAAAAATAACAGGCATGCCTACAACAGGTTTATGTTTATTTTTAGTATCGGGTCTAGCAATTCTAGCAGCTTCATCGCAGAAGTAAATACCATGCCCATCAATATTATCGGCCAAGAGATCATTAACCATAGCAATACTAGGTTCAACTTTAATTTTCTCAGAGGGTGTAGGTGTTCTAGTATTACTCTTACGAACCACAGTTGAAGCTTTAGCATGATCCTTTATTCTAACAGGGAAAGGTGGTTTCTCAATATAAGCAGTAGGAACAACAGAATCATTATAAGTGATAGTATTTTCTTCAACTTTAATAGGTGCAACTACTTTTACTTCAATGGGAGGATTATATTTAAACCACTTCTCCTTAGGGAGATCAACATGAGTAGCAAAGGATTCACAGAAAGAAGCTACTATCTCAGAGTCAAGTCCATATTTAGTGTTAAATTCACGAAAGGCATCGGTATCCATAAAAGATTTAACACAATCAAACTTTGGGGTTATACCTGACTCCTTACCTTCGTCGAGATCCCAATCTTCGGAGTTGCGTTTAATTCTTTCCAATAAATCCCATTTGAATTCAATAGTCTTCATCATAAAAGAAGCAGTACAAGAAGTATCGAGCATGGAGCGATTATTGAGAGAACACCGAGCATAAATTTTTTGAATAATAATTTCTCTTGAGAGCTCATGATTGGGGCATGAATATAACATTGACTTAATCCTCCCCCAAGCTTGAGCTATGCTTTCTCCTTCGCGAGGCCACAAATTATATATATAATTACGATCATGATGAACAAGATGCATAGGATAAAACTTCTGATGAAATTCCAATTTCAATCGGTTGTAGTTCCATGATCCCATATCATCACATAGCCTAAACCATGTCAATGCCTTTACCTTCAAAGATAAAGGGAATACCTTCTTCTTGATAACATCCTCGGGCATACCTGCAAGCTTAAATAATCCACAAACTTCATCCACATAGATTAGGTGCAAATCGGGATGTAATGTTCCATCACTCGTGAAAGGATTAGCTAGCAGTTTATCTATCATACCCGAAGGAATTTCAAAGCAAACATTTTCAGTAGGTTGAGGAGCAACTCTTTGCTCTACTGGTCGGGGTGAAGATACCCTGAACAAGTCCCTCAAAGGATTATGTTCCATAGTAACAAGTGACAGTAAATTTCAGCACACTATCTAAATTTTGCCTTACCAAATTCCACCTACCAAAGGTGCTTCACTCCCCAGCAACGGCGCCAGAAAAGAGTCTTGATGACCCACAAGTATAGGGGATCTATCATAGTCCTTTCGATAAGTAAGAGTGCCGAACCCAACGAGGAGCAGAAGGAAATGATAAGCAGTTTTTAGTAAGGTATTCTCTGCAAGCACTGAAATTATCGATAACAAATAGTTTTGTGATAGGTAATATGTAACGGGTAACAAGTAATAAAAGTAAATAAGGTGCAGCAAGATGGCCCAATCCTTTTTTTAGCAAAGGACAAGCCTGGAAAAACTCTTATATAAAGGAAACCACTCCCGAGGACACATGGGAATTATCGTCAAGCTAGTTTTCATCACGTTCATATGATTCGTGTTCGGTACTTTGATAATTTGATATGTGGGTGGACCGGTGATTGGGTACTATCCTTCCTTGGACAAGCATCCCACTTATGATTAACCCCTCTTGCAAGCATCCGCAACTACAAAAGAAGTATTAAGGTAAACCTAACCATAGCATGAAACATATGGATCCAAATCAGCCCCTTACGAAGCAACTCATAAACTAGGGTTTAAGCTTCTGTCAGTCTAGCAACCCATCATCTACTTATTACTCCCCAATGCCTTCCTCTAGGCCCAAACAATGGTGAAGTGTCATGTAGTTGACGTTCACATGACACCACTAGAGGAGACACAACATACATCTCATCAAAATATCGAACAAATACCAAATTCACATGACTACTTATAGCAAGACTTCTCCCATGTCCTCAGGAACAAACGTAACTACTCACAAATGATATGTCTCCAACGTATCTATAATTTTTTATTGCTCCATGCTATATTATCTATTGTTTTGGACATTATTGGGCTTTATTATCCACTTTTATATTATTTTTGGGACTAACCTATTAACCGGAGGCCCAACCCAGAATTGCTCTTTTTTTGCCTGTTTTAGGGTTTCGAAGAAAAGGAATATCAAACGGAGTACAAACGGAATGAAACCTTCGGGAACGTGATTTTCTCAACGAACAAGACCCATGAGACTTGGACCCTACGTCAAGACACAAAAGAGGAGGCCACGAGGTAGGGGGCGCGCCTACCCCCCCCCCCCAGGCATTCCCTCCACCCTCGTGGGCCCCCCTGTTCCTCCATCGACATACTCCTTCCTCCTATATATACCTACGTACCCCCAAACGATTAGATATGGAGCCAAAACCCTAATTCCACCGCCGCAACTTTCTGTATCCATGAGATCCCATCTTGGGGCCTGTTCCGGAGCACCGCCGGAGGGGGCATCGATCACGGAGGGCTTCTACATCAACACCATAGCCCCTCCGATGAAGTGTGAGTAGCTTACCTCAGACCTACGGGTCCATAGTTAGTAGCTAGATGGCTTCTTCCATCTTTTTGGATCTCAATACAATGTTCTCCCCCTCTCTTGTGAAGATCTATTCGATGTAATCTCTTTTTGCGGTGTGTTTGTTGAGACCGATGAATTGTGGGTTTATGATCAAGTCTATCTATGAACAATATTTGAATATTCTCTGAATTCTTTTATGTATGATTGGTTATCTTTGCAAGTCTCTTGAATTATCAGTTTGGTTTGGCCTACTAGATTGATTTGTCTTGCAATGGGAGAAGTGCTTAGCTTTGGGTTCAATCTTGCGGTGTCCTTTCCCAGTGACAGTAGGGGAGGCAAGGCACGGATTGTATTGTTGCCATCGAGGATAACAAGATGGGGTTTTCATCATATTGCATGAGTTTATCCCTCTACATCATGTCATCTTGCTTAAGGTGTTACTTTGGTTTTAACTTAATACTCTAGATGCATGCTGGATAGCAGTCGATGAGTGGAGTAATAGTAGTAGATGCAGGCAGGAGTCGGTCTACTTGTCTCGGATGTGATGCCTATATACATGATCATACCTAGATATTCTCATAACTATGCTCAATTCTGTCAATTGCTCAACAGTAATTTGTTCACCCACCATAGAATACTTATGCTCTCGAGAGAAGCCACTAGTGAAACCTATGGCCCCCGGGTCTATCTTTATCATATTAATCTACCAATACTTAGTTACTTCCTTTTGCTTTTACTTTGCTTTTATTTTACTTTGCATCTTTATCATAAAAATACCAAAAATATTATCTTATTATATCTATCAGATCTCACTCTCGTAAGTGCCGTGTAGGGATTGACAACCCCTTAACGCGTTGGTTGCGAGGATTTATTTGTTTTGTGCAGGTACGAGGGACTCGCGCGTAGCCTCCTACTGGATGGATACCTTGGTTCTCAAAAACTGAGGGAAATACTTACGCTACTTTGCTGCATCATCCCTTCCTGTTCGGGGAAAACCAACGCAGTGCTCAAGAGGTAGCAAGAAGGATTTCTGGCGCCGTTGCCGGGGAGGTCTACGCAAAAGTCAATATACCAAGTACCCATCACATACCCTTATCTCCCACATTACATTATTTGCCATTTGCCTCTCGTTTTCCTCTCCCCCACTTCACCCTTGCCGTTTTATTCGCCCTCTCTCTCTATCCTCCTTCTCTTTCTCGTTTGCCTCTTTTTGCCCGCTTGCTTTTTGTTTGCTTGTGTGATTAGTTTTCTTGCCTGTCACGATGGCTCTACCTAAATTTGGTGACCTTCACCTTAAAAGGTTAGAAGAGATCGAAAGCAATGTTAGGAGTTTTATGGTTTTGCAATTTGAACATAATAGTTTCTTCAGAAACGAGCTTATGGAACAGAAAATTTTTATGAGTTTTATGAATAAATAGCTTGAGGATATGTCTAAAGAATTCGATGGTTTAAGATCCCAAATTGCTCATCTTGAGAAATTGACTGCTAAAATTTCGGATAGGCAGGCTACCTTAGTTAATAAGATGGCCGCTAAACCGGATTGCTATGAAAATAAAGATGAAGATCTAAAAGTTATTGATGTGTCCCCTATTAAATCTTTGTTTTGAAATATGAATCTTGATAATGATGGGACTGAATATGATCCACCTTTACCTAGAAGGCGTTCCAAGAATTCGGAATTTTTAGATCTTGATGCTAAAATTGATAAAAGTGGGATTGAAGAAATTAAAACCCTGGATGTTGCTAAACCCACTATTTTGGATTTCAAGGAATTTAATTATGAAAATTGCTCTTTGATTGATTGTATTTCCTTGTTGCAATCCGTGCTAAATTCTCCTCACGCTTATAGTCAAAATAAAGCATTTACTAAACATATCGTTGATGCCTTGATGCAATCTTATGAAGAAAAACTTGAATTGGAAGTTTTTATCCCTAGAGAACTTTATGATGAGTGGGAACCAACTATTAAAATTAAAATTAAAGATCATGAATGCTATGCTTTATGTGATTTGGGTGCTAGTGTTTCCACGATTCCAAAGACTTTGTGTGATTTGTTAGGTTTTCGTGATTTTGATGATTGCTCCCTAAACTTGCACCTTGCGGATTCCACTATTAAGAAACCTATGGAAAGAATTAATGATGTTCTTATTGTTAAAAATAGGAATTATGTGCCCGTAGATTTTATTGTTCTTGACATAGATTGCAATCCTTCATGTCCTATTATTCTTGGCAGACCTTTCCTTAGAACGATTGGTGCAATTATTGATATGAAGGAAGGAAATATTAGATTCCAATTTCCGTTAAGGAAAGGCATGGAACACTTTCCTATAAAGAAAATTAAATTACCTTATGAATCTATTATGAGAGCCACTTATGGATTGCCTACCAAAGATGGCAATACCTAGATCTATCCTTGCTTGTTATGCCTAGCTAGGGGCGTTAAACGATAGCGCTTGTTGGGAGGCAACCCAATTTGATTTTTATTCCTTGCTTTTTTCTCCTGTTTTGTAATAAATAATTTATCTAGCCTCTGTTTTGGTTGTGTTTTTTGTGTTTAATTAGTGTTTGTGCCAAGTAGAACCGTTGGGAAGACTTGGGGAAAGTCTTGTTAAACTTGCTGTAAAAAACAGAAACTTTAGCGCTCACGAGAACTGCTGTCATTTTTATTCGGAAAGTGATATTTAGTTAATTATTTTTTAAGATGATTAATATATAAATTCCTCACGTCCAGCAATTTATTTTAGAATTTTTGGTGTTCAAGATCTTGCGCTAGCTACAGATTACTACAGACTGTTCTGTTTTTGACAGATTCTGTTTTTCGTGTGTTGTTTGCTTATTTTGATGAATCTATGGCTAGTAAAATAGTTTATAAACCATATAGAAGTTGGAATACAGTAGGTTTACACCAATATAAATAAAAAAATGAGTTAATTACAGTACCTTGAAGTGGTCTTTTGTTTTCTTTCGCTAACAGAGCTCACGAGATTTTCTACTTTGAGTTTTGTGTTGTGAAGTTTTCAAGTTTTGCGTAAAGATTTGATGGATTATGGAACAAGGAGTGGCAAGAGCCTAAGCTTGGGGATGCCCATGGCACCCCCAAGATAATCTAAGGACACCTAAAAGCCAAAGCTTGGGGATGCCCCGGAAGGCATCCCCTCTTTCGTCTACTTCTATCGGTAACTTTACTTGGAGCTATATTTTTATTCACCACATGATATGTGTTTTTCCTGGAGCATCTTGTATTATTTGAGTCTTTGCTTTTTAGTTTACCACAATCATACTTGCTGTACACACCTTTTGAGAGAGCCATACATGATTTGGAATTTGTTAGAATACTCTATGTGCTTCGCTTATATCTTTTGAGTTATATAGTTTTCCTCTAGTACTTCACTTATATCTTTTAGAGCACTGTGGTGGATTTGTTTTATAGAAAATATTGATCTCTCATGCTTCACTTAGATTATTTTGAGAGTCTTAAATAGCATGATAATTCACTTAAAATCCTAAATATGCTAGGTATTCAAGATTAGTAAAATTTTCTTATGAGTGTTTTGAATACTAAGAGAAGTTGGATGCTTGATGATTGTTTTGAGATATGGAGGTAATAATATCAAAGTCATGCTAGTTGATTAGTTGTGAAATTGAGAAATACTTGTGTTGAAGTTTGCAAGTCCTGTAGCATGCACATATGGTAAACGTTATGTAACAAATTTGAAACATGAGGTGTTATTTGATTGTCTTCCTTATGAGTGGCGGTCGGGGACGAGCGATGGTCTTTTCCTACCAATCTATCCCCCTAGGAGCATGCGCGTAGTGCCGAGGTTTTTGATGACTTGTAGATTTTTGCAATAAGTATGTGAGTTTTTTATGACTAATGTTGAGTCCATGGATTATACGCACTCTCACCCTTCCATCCTTGCTAGCCTCTTCGGTACCGTGCATTGCCCTTTCTCACATTGAGAGTTGGCGCAAACTTCGCTGGTGCATCCAAACCCCGTGATATGATACGCTCTTTCACACATAAACCTCCTTATATCTTCCTCAAAATAGCCACCATACCTACCTATTATGGCATTTCCATAGCCATTCCGAGATATATTGCCATGCAACTTTCCACCATTTCGTTTATCATGACACATTCATCATTGTCATATTGCTTAGCATGATCATGTAGTTGACATAGTATTTGTGGCAAAGCCACCGTTCATAATTCTTTCATACATGTCACTCTTGGTCCATTGCATATCCCGGTACACCGCCGGAGGCATTCATATAGAGTCATCTTTTGTTCTAGTATCGAGTTGTAATCATTGAGTTGTAAATAAATAGAAGTGTGATGATCATCATTTTCTAGGGCATTGTCCCAAGTGAGGAATAATAAAAAAAGGAGAGAAAGGCCATATAAAAAAAGAAAGGCCAAATAAAAAAAAAGAGAAAAAGAGAGAAGGGACAATGCTACTATCCTTTGCCACACTTGTGCTTCAAAGTAGCATCATAATTTTCATGATAGAGAGTCTCTTGTTTTGTCACTTTCGTATACTAGTGGGAATTCTTCATTATAGAACTTCGCTTGTATATTCCAACAATGGGCCTCCTCAAGTGCCCTAGGTCTTCGTGAGCAAGCAAGTTGGATGCACACCCACTTAGTTTCTTTTGTTGAGCTTTCATACATTTATAGCTCTAGTGCATCCATTGCATGGCAATCCCTACTCCTTGCATTAACATCAATCGATGGGCATCTCCATAGCCCATTGATTAGCCTCATTGATGTGAGACTTTCTCCTTTTTTGTCTTCTCCACATAACCCCCCCCCCCTCATTATATTCTATTGCACCCATAGTGCTATGTCCATGGCTCGCGCTCATATATTGCGTGAAAGTTTATAGGTTTGAGATTACTAAAGTATGAAACAATTGCTTGGCTTGTCATCGGGGTTGTGCATGATGAGAGCATTCTTGTGTGAGGAAAATGAAACATGACTAAACTATATGATTTTGTAGGGATGAACTTTCTTTGGCCATTTTATTTTGAGAAGACATAATTGCTTAGTTAGTATGCTTGAAGTATTATTATTTTTATGTCAATATGAACTTTTGTCTTGAATCTTTCGGATCTGAATATTCATTCCACAATTAAGAAGAATTACATAAAAATTATGCCAAGTAGCACTCCGCACCAAAAATTCTGTTTTTATCATTTACCTACTCGAGGACGAGCAGGAATTAAGTTGGGGATGCTTGATACGTCTCCAACGTATCTATAATTTTTTATTGCTCCATGCTATATTATCTACTGTTTTGGACATTATTGGGCTTTATTATCCACTTTTATATTATTTTTGGGACTAACCTATTAACCGGAGGCCCAGCCCAGAATTGCTGTTTTTTGCCTGTTTTAGGGTTTCGAAGAAAAGGAATATCAAACGGAGTCCAAACGGAATGAAACCTTCGGGAACGTGATTTTCTCAATGAACAAGACCTAGGAGACTTGGACCCTACGTCAAGACACAAAAGAGGAGGCCACGAGGTAGGGGGACGCGCCTACCCCCCCCAGGCGTGCCCTCCACCCTCGTGGGTCCCCCTGTTGCTCCACCAACGTACTCCTTCCTCCTATATATACCTACGTACCCCCAAACGATCAGATACGGAGCCAAAACCCTAATTCCACCGCCGCAACTTTCTGTATCCACGAGATCCCATCTTGGGGCCTATTCCGGAGCTCCGCCGGAGGGGGCATCGATCACGGAGGGCTTCTACATCAACACCATAGCCCCTCCGATGAAGTGTGAGTAGTTTACCTCAGACCTACGGGTCCATAGTTAGTAGCTAGATGGCTTCTTCTCTCTTTTTGGATCTCAATACAATGTTCTCCCCCTCTCTTGTGGAGATCTATTTGATGTAATCTTCTTTTTGCGGTGTGTTTGTTGAGACGATGAATTGTGGGTTTATGATCAAGTCTATCTATGAACAATATTTGAATCTTCTCTGAATTCTTTTATGTATGATTGGTTATCTTTGCAAGTCTCTTCGAATTATCAGTTTGGTTTGGCCTACTAGATTGATTTTTCTTGCAATGGGAGAAGTGCTAAGCTTTGGGTTCAATCTTGCGGTGTCCTTTCCCAGTGATAGTAGGGGCAGCAAGGCACGTATTGTATTGTTGCCATCGAGGATAACAAGATGGGGTTTTCATCATATTGCATGAGTTTATCCCTCTACATCATGTCATCTTGCTTAAGGTGTTACTCTTTTTTAACTTAATACTCTAGATGCATGCTGGATAGCGGTCGATGAGTGGAGTAATAGTAGTAGATGCAGGCATGAATCGGTCTACTTGTCTCGGATGTGATGCCTATATACATGATCATACCTAGATATTCTCATAACTATGCTCAATTCTGTCAATTGCTCAACAGTAATTTGTTCACCCACCGTAGAATACATATGCTTTCGAGAGAAGCCACTAGTGAAACCTATGGCCCCCGGGTCTATCTTTATCATATTAATCTACCAATACTTAGTTATTTCCTTTTGCTTTTACTTTGCTTTTATTTTACTTTGCATCTTTATCATAAAAATACCAAAAATATTATCTTATCATATCTATCAGATCTCACTCTTGTAAGTGGTTGTGTATGGATTGACAACCCCTTAACGCGTTGGTTGCGAGGATTTATTTGTTTTGTGCAGGTACGAGGGACTCGCGCGTAGCCTCTTACTGGATTGATACCTTGGTTCTCAAAAACTGAGGGAAATACTTATGCTACTTTGCTGCATCATCCCTTCCTCTTCAGGGAAAACCAACGCAGTGCTCAAGAGGTAGAAACAAATCATATTCATGTTCATAATCAGAGGGGTATTAATATGAATAAAGGATCTGAACATATGATCTTCCACCGAATAAACCAACTAGCATCAACTACAAGGAGTAATCAACACTACTAGCAACCCACAGGTACCAATCTGAGGCTTTGGGACAAAGATTAGATACAAGAGATGAACTAGGGTTTGAGATGAGATGGTGATGGTGAAGATGTTGATGGAGATTGACCCCCTCCCGATAAGAGGATCGATAGTGATGACGATGGTGATGATTTCCCCCTCCCAGAGGGAAGTTTCCCCGGCAGAACAGCTCCGCTGGAGCCCTAGATTGGTTCCGCCTCGTGGCGGTGGAGTTTTGTCCCGTGAGATTGCTTATGAGTTTTTCCTGGACGAAAGACCTCATATAGCATAAGATGGGCATCAGAGGGCTGCCAGGGGGCCCATGAGGCAGGGGGGCGTGCCCCCACCCTCATGGATGGTGGGTGGCCCCCCTCTGGTACTTCCTTCGCCCAATATTTTTTATATATTCTGAAACATGCTCCCGTGAAGTTTCAGGACTTTTGGAGTTGTGCAGAATAGGTCTCTAATATTTGCTCCTTTTCCAGCCCAGAATTCCAGCTGCCGGCATTCTCCCTCTTCATGTAAACCTTGTCAAATAAGAGAGAATAGGCATAAGTATTGTGACATAATGTGTAATAACAGCCCATAATGCAATAAATATCGATATAAAAGCATGATGCAAAATGGACGTATCAGCCCCCGGGTCTACTTTACATCATATTAGTTTCCCGTCAACTAGCTATTTATGTCGCTGTTTATTTTGCAATCTTTATTTTCCAATCTATACCATAAAATACAAAAAAATATTTATCTTATTATCTCTATCAGATCTCACTTTCGTAAGTGACATGAAGGGATTGACAACCCCTTTATCATGTTGATTGTGAGGTTCTTATTTGTTTGTGCAGGTACTAGGCGACTTGCGTGTAGTCTCCTACTGGATTGATACCTTGGTTCTCAAAAACTGAGGGAAATACTTACGCTACTTTGCTGCATCACCCTTTCCTCTTCAAGGGAAAACCAACGCATGCTCAAGAGGTAGCAGGTATTTGATGGCATGAAGATCATCACCACGGGCCATGTGAATATGGAGAATAAAGTCTTTAATCCATACCGCGGGATCTGTGGTTCCATCATATGATTCGATATTCACAGGTTTGAACCCTCCTGGGAATTCATGTTCCATTACTTCATCAGTGAAGCAGAAGGGGTGTGCGGTGCCTCTATATCGGGCCAGATCGTGACGTATTTCGGATGGAGTCCGTCTACGATTTTCGGCCCGGGAGTGATTGTGCTTGCCATGTTCGGCTTGATAGCCATCATCGCGCGTCGGGCGCGCCCCCGCGATCCTTAGATCAATCTGGTCGGACCTGCTTTTTTCTTCAGGTCTTGCCGCAGGTCATACGTGTATCCCCGAGCTGTCTTATATCTGCCTTTACGGTGAGGTAGGACGGGCTGGTGTTCGGCTTGAGTAGCCGTTTTGTCCCGGCCACGTGGTGGTCGATCAGCCGCATTACACGCTCATGGTACAGGCTCAAGTGCCTTGTCATCAAATTGAGGTAGCAGTTTACGCTTCGGGTAACTCTTGGTTGGGCGCTCGAGGTCGTATTCCTCTGGTGCCAAGACATCAGTCCATCTATCATGAGCAGATCTTCATCAGCTTGAAGCTGCTGCTGCTTCTTTTTCAGGCTCTTGCAGTGGCTATTAGCCGTTGCTTAAAGCGCTCCTGCTCGAGAGGTTCCTCAGGCACGATAAAGTCTTTGTCGCCGAGGCTCACCTCATCCTTGGAGGGTGTAAGGTAATTACTGTCTTCCGAGTCTTCGTTTGTGGCCTGTTCATCAGGGCTAACTTGCCCATCCTCCCGATCGTCTTGTTCAGAGTTTTGCTCGACGGGGTTTTCTTGGTCTGCGGCATCATCCGGAGTGTTGTTGTCTCTTGTGGCGGTATTGCTATCTTTCCTGCGGCGTGATTTAGAGTGGCGCCGTTGGTGCTTTTGTTGTATATCGGGAGGTTTATCCTCTACTGGATTTTTCTCATTATTGATGTCACCCTCCTTGACTGTATCCACCATGTACACGTCATACGGAGAGGTGGCCGTCCAACATCCGGTAAACGGTGGGTTTTCGGCTTGCTCCTCTCCGGCATCGTCGTCCATACCGCCGATGTCTTCGGAGCCGTAATTGAGCATGTCAGTTAAGTCCTCTACTGTGGCGATGAAGTCGGTGGTGGGTGGGACGTAAAATTCCCCGCTCTCAACCCCTAGTCCGGGCTGGGCGTAGTTCGGACGTTGCTCCTCCGTAATCACGAGGGATCGTATCAAGTCCAAAGCCTCACTTAAAGGCGAGGTTTGTCGAGGGAGAAAAGAATCTGTGGGGTATGGCGAGATGCGAATTCCTCAGCCGAGCTCACACGATGCGGACTCCGAGAGTTTGGAGCCAGTGTCCGGGGAAGAGTCTGGCTTTGTGATGGATGCCGGCGACACTGCTTCCTCCGGCTCTCACGTATTGGGCTTAGTGGCCACAGATAGTCCGACGGGTTTAGAAATCTCGTTTTTGGTACTGGCGAGGCGCTCCGGATATAAGGCCAGAGCGGAGGTTGGGGTCGTGAATCCTTGGAAGATCAAGTCTCCTCGGATGTCATCGACATAATCCAGGTCTCCAAAACTAATCTGGTGACCTGGGGCATAGCTATCGATCTGCTCCAAATGGCCAAGCGAGTTGGCCCATAGTGTGAAGCCGCCGAATACAAAGATCTGGCCGGGGACAAAAACCTCCCCTAGGGTAGCATCATTGCAGATGATGGATGGAGCCATCGAACCTTCTGACGACGACATAGTGGAACTCTCAATGAAAGCACCAATGCCGGTGTCAAAACCGGCGGATCTCGGGTAGGGGGTCCCGAACTGTGCGTCTAAGGTTGATGGTAACAGGAGCCAGGGGACACGAAGTTTCACCCAGGTTCGGGCCCCCTCTATGGAGGTAATACCCTATGTCCTTCTTGATTGATATTGATGAATATGGGGGTTACAAGAGTTGATCTACCACGAGATCGTAATGGCTAAAACCCTAGAAGTCTAGCTTGTATGATTATGATTGCCCCTACGGACTAAACCCTCCAGTTTATATAGACACCGGAGGGGACTAGGGTTGTACAAAGTCGATTACAGAGAAAGGAAATAGTACATTCATACATCTC
Organism: Triticum aestivum; assembly: GCF_018294505.1. Taxonomy (NCBI): domain Eukaryota; kingdom Viridiplantae; phylum Streptophyta; class Magnoliopsida; order Poales; family Poaceae; genus Triticum; species Triticum aestivum. The sequence goes on along the minus strand of NC_057803.1, from coordinate 465,061,701 downwards.
CAACGTATCTATAATTTTTTATTGTTCCATGCTATTATATTATCTGTTTTGGATGTTTAATGGGATTTAATATACGTTTTTATATTATTTTTGGGACTAACCTACTAACCAAAGGCCCAGTGCAAATTGCTGTTTTTTGCCTATTTCAGTGTTTCGCAGAAAAGGAATATCAAACGGAATCCAAACGGAATGAAACCTTCGGGAGAGTTATTTTTGGAACAAACGTGATCCAGGAGACTTGGGATGTCAAGAAAGAAGCGAGGAGGCTATGAGGCAGGAGGGCGCGCCCAGGGGGGTAGGCGCGCCCCCACCCTCGTGGGCCCCTCGCAACTCCACCGACGTAATTCTTCCTCCTATATATACCCATATACCCCGAAAACATCCAGGAGCACCACGAAACCCTATTTCCACCGCCGCAACCTTCTGTACCCGTGAGATCCCATCTTGGGGCCTTTTCCGGTGCTCCGCCGGAGGGGGAATCGATCACGGAGGGCTTCTACATCAACACCATAGCCTCTTTGATGATGTGTGAGTAGTTTACCACAGACCTTCGGGTCCATAGTTATTAGCTAGATGGCTGCTCTCTCTTTGGATCTCAATACAAAGCTCTCCTCGATTCTCTTGGAGATCTATTCGATGTAATTCTTTTTGCGGTGTGTTTGTCGAGATCCGATGAATTGTGGGTTTATGATCAAGATTATCTATGAACAATATCTGATTCTTCTCTGAAATCTTTTATGCATGATTTAAATATCTTTGCAAGTCTCTTGGAATTATCAGTTTAGTTTGGCCTACTAGATTGATCTTTCTTGCAATGGGAGAAGTGCTTAGCTTTGGGTTCAATCTTGTGGTGTGCTTTCCCAGTGACAGCAGGGGCAACAAGGCATGTATTGTATTGTTGCCATCGAGGATAAAAAAGATGGGGTTTATATCATATTGCTTCAGTTTATCCCTCTACATCATGCCATCTTGCCTAATGCGTTACTCTGTTCTTATGAACTTAATACTGTAGATGCATGCTGGATAGTGGTCGATGTGTGGAGTAATAGTAGTAGATGCAGAATCGTTTCGGTCTACTTGTCGCGGACGTGATGCCTATATACATGATCATGCCTAGATATTCTCATAACTATGCGCTTTTCTATCAATTGCTCGACGGTAATTTGTTCGCCCACCGTAGAATTTGCTATCTTGAGAGAAGCCACCAATGAAACCTATGGCCCCCGGGTCTATCTTCCATCATACTATTTTCCTATCAATTTGCTATTTCTATTTTGCAATCTTTATTTTCCAATCTATACAACAAAAATACCAAAAATATTTATCTTATTATTTTTATCGGATCTCACTTTCCTAAGTGATCGTGAAGGGATTGACAACTCCTTTATCGCGTTGGTTGCGAGGTTCTTGTTTATTTGTGCAGGTACGAGGGACTTGCGTGTAGTCTCCTACTGGATTGATACCTTGGTTCTCAAAACTGAGGGAAATACTTATGCTATTGTGCTGCATCATCCTTTCCTCTTCAAGGGAAAACCAACGCAAGCTCAAGAGGTAGCAAGAAGGATTTCTAGCGCCGTTGCCGGGAGATCTACGCACAAGTCAAGACATACCAAGTACCCATCACAAACTCTTATCCCTCGCATTACATTATTTGCCATTTGCCTCTCGTTTTCCTCTCCCCCACTTCACCCTTGCTGTTTTATTTACCTTCTTTTCTGCCCGTCTCTTTTCGCTTGCCTCTTGTTTGCTTGTGTGTTGGATTGATTGTTTGTCACGATGGCTCAAGATAATACTAAATTGTGTGACTTCTCCAATACCAACAAATGATTTTATTAGCACTCCGATTGCTCCTCTTACCGATGCTGAATCTTGTGAAATTAATACTGCTTCGCTGAATCTTGTCATGAAAGATCCATTTTCTGGTCTTCCTAGTGAAGATGCCGCTACCCATCTAAACAGCTTTGTTGATTTATGTGATATGCAAAAGAAGAAAGATGTGGATAATGATATTGTTAAATTGAAGCTATTTCCGTTTTCGCTTAGACATCGTGCTAAAACTTGGTTTTTGTCTTTGCCTAAAAATAGTTTATTCATGGAATAAGTGCAAAGATGCTTTTATCTCTAAGTATTTTCCTCCCGCTAAGATCATATCTCTTAGAAATGATATCATGAATTTTAAGCAACTTGATCATGAGCATGTTGCACAAGTTTGGGAGAGGATGAAATTAATGATACGTAATTGCCCTACTCATGGATTAAATTTATGGATGATCATACAAATTTTTTATGCCGGATTGAATTTTGCTTCTAGAAATCTTTTAGATTCGACTGCGGGAGGCACTTTTATGAAAATCACTTTAGGAGAAGATACTAACCTCCTAGATAATATTATGGTTAATTATTCTCAATGGCACACCGAAAGATCTACTAGTAAAAAGGTTCATGCTATAGAAGAAATTAATGTTTTGAGTGAAAAGATGGATGAACTTATGAAATTGTTTGCTAATAAGAGTGTTTCTTATTATCCTAATGATATGCCTTTTTCTACTTTGATTGAGAATAATAATGAATCTATGGATGTGAATTTTGTTGGTAGGAACAATTTTGGTAACAACGCTTATAGAGGAAACTTTAATCCTAGGCCGTTTCCTAGTAATTCCTCTAATAATTATGGTAATTCCTACAACAACTCTTATGGAAATTTTAATAAGATGCCCTCTGATTTTGAGACTAGTGTTAAAGAATTTATGATTTCGCAAAAGAAATTCAATGCTTTGCTTGAAGAAAAATTGCCTAAGATTGATGAGTTGGCTAGGAACGTGGATAGAATTTCTCTTGATGTTGATTCTGTGAAACTTAGATCTATTCCACCTAAGCATGATATCAATGAGTCTCTAGAAGCCATGAGAATTTCCATTGATGAGTGCAAAGAAAGAACCGCTAGGATGCGTGCTAAAAAGGATTACTTTATAAAGCTTTTACCAAACATATCGTTGATGCTTTAATAAAATCTTATGAAGAAAAGCTTGAATTAGAAGTTCCTATCCCTAGAAAACTTTATGATGAGTGGGAATCTACTATTAAAATTAAAATTAAAGATCATGAATGCTTTGCTTTATGTTATTTGGGTGCTAGTGTTCCACGATTCCAAAAACTTTGTGTGATGTGTTAGGTTTCCGTGAATTTGGTGATTGTTCTTTAAATTTGCACCTTGCGGATTCCACTATTAAGAAACCTATGGGAAGGATTAATGATGTTCTTATTGTTGCAAATAGGAATTATGTGCCCGTAGATTTCATTGTTCTTGATATAGATTGCAATCCTTCATGTCCTATTATTCTTGGTAGACATTTCCTTAGAACGATTGGTGCAATTATTGATATGAAAGAAGGAAACATTAGATTCTAATTTCCGTTAAATAAAGGCATGGAACACTTTCATAGAAAAAATTAAATTACCTTATGAATCTATTATGAGAGCCACTTATGGATTGCATACCAAAGATGACAATACTTAGATCTATTCTTGTTTTTATGCCTAGCTAGGGGCGTTAAACGATAGCGCTTGTTGGGAGGCAACCAAATTTTTGTTTCTTGCTTTTTGGTTCTGTTTAGTAATAAATAATCCATCTAGCTTCTGCTTAGATGTGGTTTTATGCTTTTAATTAGTGTTTGTGCCAAGTAGAACCTTTGGGAAGACTTGGGGGAAGTTTTTGCGATCTTGCTGCAACAAACAGAAACTTTAGCGCTCACGAGATTTGCTACCTTTTTTATTGTAGAGTGCGATTAGGTTGATTCTTTTTGAAGATGATTAATAGACAAATTCCTCACGTCCACCAATTTATTTCAGAATTTTTGGGGTTACAGAAGTATTCGAAACCTACAGATTACTACAGACTCTTCTGTTTTTGACAGATTCTGTTTTTCGTGTGTTGTTTGCTTATTTTGATGAATCTATGGCTAGTATCGGGGGGGGGGGGGTATGAACCATATAGAAGTTGGAATACAGTAGGTTTAACACCAATATAAATAAATAATGAGTTCATTAAAGTACCTTGGAGTGGTGGTTTGTTTTCTTATACTAACGGAGCTCATGAGATTTTCTGTTGAGTTTTGTGTTGTGAAGTTTTCAAGCTTTGGGTAAAGATTTGATGGAATTTGGAATAAGGAGTGGCAAGAGCCTAAGCTTGGGGATTACCAAGTCACCCCAAGGTAAAATTCAAGGACAACCAAAAGCCTAAGCTTGGGGATGCCCCGGAAGGCATCCCCTCTTTCGTCTTCGTCTATTGGTAACTTTACTTGAGGCTATATTTTTATTCACCACATGATATGTGTTTTGCTTGGAGCGTCTTGTATGATTTGAGTCTTTGATTTTTATTTTACCACAATCATCCTTGCTGTACACACCTTTTGGAGAGACACACATGAATCGGAATTTATTAGAATACTCTATGTGCTTCACTTATATCTTTTGAGCTAGATAATTTTGCTCTAGTGCTTCACTTATATCTTTAAGAGCACGGTGGTGGTTTTATTTTATAGAAATTATTAATCTCTCATGCTTCACTTATATCATTTTGAGAGTCTTTTAGAACAGCATGGTAATTTTCTTTGGCTATAAAATTAGTCCTAATAGGTGAATACTATGAGAAGTTTGATACTTGATGATTGTTTTGAGATATGAAGATGGTGATATTAGAGTCATGCTAGTTGAGTAGTTGTGAATTTGAGAAATACTTGTTCTAAAGTTTGTGATTCCCGTAGCATGCACGTATGGTGAACCGTTATGTGAAGAAGTCGGAGCATGATTTATTTATTTATTGTCTTCCTTACGAGTGGCGGTCGGGGATGAGCGATGGTCTTTTCCTACCAATCTATCCCCCTAGGAGCATGCGTGTAGTACTTTGTTTCGATAACTAATATATTTTTGCAAGAAGTATGTGAGTTCTTTATGACTAATGTTGAGTCCATGGATTATATGCACTCTCACCCTTCCACCATTGCTAGCCTCTATAGTACCGCGCAACTTTCGCCGGTACCATAAACCCACCATACACCTTCCTCAAAACAGCCACCATACCTACCTATTATGGCATTTCCATATCCATTCCGAGATATATTGCCATGCAACTTACCACCGTTTCGTTTGTTATGACACGCTTCATCATTGTCATATAGCTTTGCATGATCATGTAGTTGACATTGTATTTGTGGAAAAGCCACCTTTATATTCTTTCATACATGTCACTCGTGAGTCATTGCACAGCCCGGTACACCGCCGGAGGCACTCACATAGAGTCATATTTTGTTCTAAGTATCGAGTTGTAAGTAAATAAAAGTGTGATGATCATCTATTAGAGCATTGTCCCATGTGAGGAAAGGATGATGGAGACTATGATCCCCCCACAAGTCGGGATGAGACTCCGGACGAAAGAAAAAAATGAGAGAAAAAGAGAGAAGGGACAATGTTACTATCCTTTTACCACACTTGTGCTTCAAAGTAGAACCATGATCTTCATGATAGAGAGTCTCCTATGTTGTCACTTTCATATACTAGTGGGATTTTTACATTATAGAACTTGGCTTGTATATTCTACTTATGGGCTTCCTCAAAATGCCCTAGGTCTTCATGAGCAAGCGAGTTGGATGCACACCCAGTTCTTTTGTTGAGCTTTCATACACTTATAGCTCTAGTGCATCTGTTGCATGGCAATCCCTACTCGCTCACATTGATATCTATTGATGGGCATCTCCATAGCCTGTTGATACGCCTAGTTGATGTGAGACTATCTTCTCCTTTTTGTCTTCTCCACAACCACCATTCTATTCCACCTATAGTGCTATGTCCATGGCTCGCACTCATGTATTGCGTGAAGATTGAAAAAGTTTGAGAACATCAAAAGTATGAAACATTTGCTTGGCTTGTCATCGGGGTTGTGCATGATTTAAATATTTTGTGCGGTGAAGATGGAGCATAGCCAGACTATATGATTTTGTAGGGATAACTCTCTTTGGCCATGTTATTTTGAGAAGACATGATTGCTTTGCCAGTATGCTTGAAGTATTATTATTTTTATGTCAATATTAAACTTTTGTCTTGAATCTTTCGGATCTGAACATTCATGCCACAATAAATAAAATTACATTAAGAATTATGCTAGGTAGCATTCCACATAAAAAATTCTATTTTTATCATTTACCTACTCGAGGACGAGCAGGAATTAAGCTTGGGGATGCTTGATACGTCTCCAACGTATCTATAATTTTTTATTGTTCCATGCTATTATATTATCTGTTTTGGATGTTTAATGGGCTTTAATATACCTTTTTATATTATTTTTGGGACTAACCTACTAACCAAAGGCCCGGTGCAAATTGCTGTTTTTTTGCCTATTTCAGTGTTTTGCAGAAAAGGAATATAAAATGGAATCCAAACAGAATGAAACCTTTGGGAGAGTTATTTTTGGAACAAACATGATCCAGGAGACTTGGAGTGGACGTCAAGAGAGAAGCTAGGAGTCCACAAGGCAGGAGGGCGCGCCTAGGGGGTAGGCGCACCCCCACCCTCATGGGCCCCTCGCAGCTCCACCGATGTACTCCCTCCATTTTTATTTACTTTGCATATTAGAGTTGACTGAAGTCAAACTTCGTTAAGTTTGACCAAGTCTGTAGAAAAGAATATAAATATTTAGCACAAAAATTATGTATGATGCAAAAGTACATTCAACAATGAATATAATGGTATTGATTTGTTATTGCATATGTTAATATTTTTTTCCTATAAACTTTGTCAAAATTTACAAAGGTTGACTTTGACCAAAACTAATATGCGGAGTAAATAAAAACGGAGGGAGTACTTCTTGCTCCTATATATACCCATATACCCCGAAAACATCTAGGAGCACCACGAAACACTACTAGGGAAAACCTTATACACAGAATATTAGCAGCAGCGCGGCATAAAAACAGGCGCTGCTGCTAAGTAGTAGCAGCGTGGCTACGGAAAGCTCGCTACTGGTGCAAACTTAGCAGTAGCGCGTGACTCTTAAACCGTGCTGCTACAAAAATCCACCGACAGTACACAACGACAAAAGTTTACCAGTAGCGCGGCGCCAGGGAGTGCGCTGCTGCTAATGCCATAGTAGCAGCGCGCTTTTTTTTCACCTCGCTGCTGCTAATTTTGAAATTGTGCACAGGGTTGGCCCGTTTAGCAGTAGCGCGTGACAGGAAAGCGCGTTGTTGCTACGCTCTTAGCAGCAGTGCGCTTTCTCTTCCGCGCTACTGCTAAGACGCAGCACCCACCACCTTTTCCACCTCCCCTCCCCATCTCCTCTCCTCCCTTTCCCCTACCTCCCACATCCTCCCTCTCTCACTCTTCTTCTTCCTCAATACTTCTCCCCCCCATTACTCTCCCTCTTCTACCTACCTTTCTCTCTCTTCATTACTCCTATCTATAACTACACCACCTCCATTAATTCATCTCCTTTCTCTTTTTCCTCCCCCCTCCACTAGTGTTGAAGTTGTCTCCTCCCAAATTAGCTAGCTAGGTAGATGTAGCATTTAGTTAAGTGACCTATTTGCCCCCTAACTAGATCTTTCTTTGTCAAGAAGAGCTTTGTGCACTTTTGACCTCCCTACATCACCATCTCCACCGTGTGCTCGATCTCGAGATAGAGGTGTGATTAATATTTCATGCTTTTGCAAAATGGAAATATATGTTCCTATTTTGTATACACACTTAATTAGCCATTATTATGCATGGGTCCAATGATGTAATATATATATATATATATATATATATATATATATATATATATATATATATATATATATATATATATGTTCCTATTTTGTATACACACTTAGCCATTATTATGCAAGGGTCCAATGATGTAATATATATGTTCCTATTATGTTGAGGAAAAGAAAAAAGGGAAACTGGTTATAGCAGTAGCGCTTTAGTGAAAAAGAGCTACAGCTAGTCAAGGTAGCAGTAGCGGTTTCTGCAGAAAATCGCTATAGCTGCTCGTAATAGTAGTAGCGTGTTTCGTGTAAACGCGCTACTGCTACGTCCACTTAATCCAAAATTCTCCCTCTCCCTACTTCATCCCGCCTCTTTTCCCCCAAATCCCCACTCTCTCTTCCCCGGCCCCGTCGCACCGCCGCGCCCGCCCCCGACCTCGGCGCGCTCACCCCCGACCCCGGCGCGCTTGCCCCCGACCCCGCCGCCCCCGACCCCGCCGCGCCCGACCCTGGCGCGCTCGCCCCCGACCCCGCCGCCCCCGACCCCGCCGCGCCCGACCCCGGCGCGCTTGCCCCCGACCCCGCTGCCCCTGACCCAGGCGCGCTCACCCCCGGTGCCGGTGCTCACCCCCGACCCGTCGGCCCTCGCCTCCCTCCTCTGCTTCCTCCCCTCCCAACCTCGGCCGTCGTCGGGCTTGCCTCCTTGCCCTGCACCCTCTGTAAACCCCCCCCCTCTCTCTGCTAGCTAGGGTTAATTTACTTAGGTTTTAGTTATGTTAGTTAGGTTATCTATTTAGTTATGAATTTAGATAGGTTTCAAAATTTGCTAAATTTATATGCAAATTTGAACTGGACATGTGATATGTGGATATGTCATGTTTTGGACATGTCATGTTTTGGTAAATGATCCGAGTTGCCTATGTTACGCCGGGATGTTGATTCATTTCCGTTCCGGTGAATTTCAGGCGCTCGATATGTCCATTTTTTAGCAAAGGTCATGCCGAAATTTCCCGTGAATAAAGGCATGATTTGTGCTACATAGTTGGCATATCGAGTGCTAGCACATAGATTTCTTTTTTATCTCATTTCTCATTTATTCATACTTTTAGAAATAAATGAGGACACTTAATCATAGGAAACATGTCGAACAACGAAGAAACTGGGCCTTCTGACCAAGATGCAGACGAGATGGATTATGAGGGTGAACAAGACTACCTCGACTTTTTGACTGCTAAGCAAGGTTTGCAGGTCCGCCTCGATGATGGTACTGACGCCGACACCGACACCGAGGGCGCCGACACTGATGGCGGCGCCGAGACCGGTGGGGAAGGTACCGCCAGGGAAGATACCGGTGCCGATGCCGGTACCGAAAAGAGGCATAAGAAGCAGAGGATACGAAAACCTAACAAACTAGGGATTGGACGACTTGTGATCACAAAGATGGCACCTGGCAAGTTTGAGCCGTTAGAGCCGGAAGAACCTCGCAAGTGCTATGGGAACCAAGTAGGATGCATCCTACGGGAATGCGTGAGCATCAATGACGCAGTTGCTCCTAACGAAGTTGCACAAGAGATTCAAGTTCCTCGATTGGGATGATTGTTGGAAATATACCCTAGAGGCAATAATAAAATGGTTATTATTATATTTGTTTGTTCATGATAATTGTCTATTGTTCATGCTATAATTTTGTTATCTGGGAAATCGTAATACATGTGTGAATACATAGACCACAACACGTCCCTAGTGAGCCTCTAGTTGACTAGCTCGTTGATCAAAAGATAGTCATGATTTCCTGACTATGGACATTAGATGTCATTGATAACGGGATCACATCATTAGGAGAATGATGTGATGGACAAGACCCAATCCTAAGCTTAGCTCAAAGATCGTGTAGTTCGTTTGCTGTAGCTTTTCTAAATGTCAAGTATCATTTCCTTAGACCATGAGATTGTGCAACTCCCGGATACCGTAGGAGTACCTTGAGTGTGCCAAACGTCATAACGTAACTGGGTGACTATAAAGGTACATTAAAGGTATCTCCGAAAGTGTCTGTTGGCTTGGCACGAATCGAGACTGGGATTTGTCACTCCGTATGACGGAGAGGTATCTCTGGGCCCACTCGGTAATGCATCATCATAATGAGCTCAATGTGATCAAGTGGTTGATCGCGGGATCATGCATTACGGTACGATTAAAGTGACTTGCCGGTAACGAGATTGGACAAGGTATTGGGATACCGACGATCGAGTCTCGGGCAAGTAACGTACCGATTGACAAAGGGAATTGAGTTCGGGATTGATTAAGTCCTCGACATCGTGGTTCATCCGATGAGATCATCGAGGAGCATGTGGGAGCCAACATGGGTATCCAGATCCCGTTGTTGGTTATTGACCGGAGAGGCGTCTCGGTCATGTCTGCGTGTCTCCCGAACCCGTAGGGTCTACACACTTAAGGTTCGGTGACGCTAGGGTTGTAGAGATATTAGTATGTAGTGACCCGAAAGTTGTTCGGAGTCCCGGATGAGATCCCGGATGTCACGAGGAGTTCCGGAATGGTCCGGAGGTAAAGATTTATATATAGGAAGTCCAGTTTCGGCCAGCGGGAAGGTTTCGGGGATTACCGGGACCACCGGAAGGGTCCCGGGGGTCCACCGGATGGGGCCACCTATCCCGGAGGGCCCCATGGGCTGAAGTGGCGTGGGAACCATCCCCTGATGGGCTGGTGCGCCCCACCCAAGGGCCCAAGGCGCCTAGGGTTGGAAACCCTAAGGGGCCGTTGCCCCCCCCCCTCCCGAGGGGGCATGCACCCCCCTGGTTGGAAACCCTAAGGGGGTCGTTGCCCCAGGGGCCGCCCCCCCCCCCTTTTTAGATGGGATCTCCAAGGGGGAATGCGCCCCCCCTAGCCCCTATATATAGTGGAAGGGAGGAAGGGCAGCCGCACCTTGCTCTTGGCGCCTCCCTCTCCCTCCGTAACACCTCTCCTCCCCGCTTGTGCTTGGCGAAGCCCTGGCGGGATCCTGCTGCATCCACCACCACACCGTCGTGCTGCTGGATCTTCATCAACCTCTCCTTCCCCCTTCCTGGATCAAGAAGGAGGAGACGTCTTCCCAATCGTACGTGTGTTAAACGCGGAGGTGCTGTCCGTTCGGCACTTGGTCATCGGTGATTTGGATCACGGCGAGTACGACTCCATCATCCCCGTTCACTTGAACGCTTCCGCTCGCGATCTACAAGGGTATGTAGATGCACTCTCCTTCCCCTCGTTGCTAGAACACTGCATAGATTGATCTTGGTGATGCGTAGAAATTTTTTAATTTCTGCTACGATCCCCAATAGTGGCATCATGAGCTAGGTCTATGCGTAGTTACTATGCACGAGTAGAACACAAAGTAGTTGTGGGCGTCGATATTGTCAATTTTCTTGCCGTTACTAGTCTTATCTTGATTCAGCGGCATCGTGGGATGAAGCGGCCCGGACCAACCTTACACGTACGCTTACGTGAGACCAGTTCCACCGACTGACATGCACTAGTTGCATAAGGTGGCTGGCGGATGTCTGTCTCTCCCACTTTAGTCGGATCGGATTCGATGAACAGGGTCCTTATGAAGGGTAAATAGAAATTGGCAATTCACATTGTGGTTTTGGCGTAGGTAAGAAACGTTCTTGCTAGAAACCTATAGCAGCCACGTAAAAACTTGCAACAACAATTAGAGGACGTCTAACTTGTTTTTGCAGCAAGTGTTTTGTGATGTGATATGGCCAAAGGTTGTGATGAATGATGAATGATATATGTGATGTATGAGATTGATCATGTTCTTGTAATAGGAATCACGACTTGCATGTCGATGAGTATGACAACCGGCAGGAGCCATAGGAGTTGTCTTTATTTATTTATGACCTGCGTGTCAACATAAACGTCATGTAATTACTTTACTTTATTGCTAAAGCGTTAGCCATAGTAGTAGAAGTAATAGATGACGAGACAACTTCAAGAAGACACGATGATGGAGATCATGGTGTCATGCCGGTGACAACGATGATCATGGAGCCCCGAAGATGGAGATCAAAGGAGCAAATGATATTGGCCATATCATGTCACTATTTGATTGCATGTGATGTTTATCATGTTTTACATCTTATTTGCTTAGAACGATGGTAGCTTAAATAAGATGATCCCTCGTAATAATTTCAAGAAAGTGTTCCCCCTAACTGTGCACCATTGCGAAGGTTCGTTGTTTCGAAGCACCACGTGATGATCGGGTGTGATAGATTCTAACGTTCGAATACAACGGGTGTAAGACAGATTTACACACGCAATACACTTAGGTTGACTTGACGAGCCTAGCATGTACAGACATGGCCTCGGAACACAGAAGACCGAAAGGTCGAGCATGAGTCGTATAGAAGATACGATCAACATGAAGATGTTCACCGATGTTGACTAGTCCGTCTCACGTGATGATCGGACACGGCCTAGTTAACTCGGATCATGTTATACTTAGATGACTGGAGGGATGTCTATCTGAGTGGGAGTTCATTTAATAATTTGATTAGATGAACTTAATTATCATGAACTTAGTCTAAAATCTTTACAATATGTCTTGTAGATCAAATGGCCCACGTTGTCCTCAACTTCAACGCGTTCCTAGAGAAAACCAAGCTGAAAGACGATGGCAGCAACTATACGGACTGGGTCCGGAACCTGAGGATCATCCTCATAGCTGCCAAGAAAGATTATGTCCTAGAAGCACCGCTAGGTGACGCACCCGTCCCACAGAACCAAGACGTTATGAACGCTTGGCAGACACGTGCTGATGATTACACCCTCGTTCAGTGCGGCATGCTTTACAGCTTAGAACCGGGGCTCCAAAAGCGTTTTGAGAGACACGGAGCATATGAAATGTTCGAAGAGCTGAAAATGGTTTTTCAAGCTCATGCCCGGGTCGAGAGATATGAAGTCTCCGACAAGTTCTTCAGCTGTAAGATGGAGGAAAATAGTTCTGTCAGCGAGCACATACTCAAAATGTCTGGGTTGCATAACCGCTTGACTCAGCTGGGAGTTAATCTCCCGGATGACGCGGTCATTGACAGAATCCTTCAGTCGCTTCCACCGAGCTACAAGAGCTTTGTGATGAACTTCAATATGCAGGGGATGGAAAAGACCATTCCTGAAGTATTTGCAATGCTGAAATCAGCAGAGGTAGAAGTCAAAAAGGAACATCAAGTGTTGATGGTGAATAAAACCACTAAGTTCAAGAAAGGCAAGGGTAAGAAGAACTTCAAGAAGGACGGCAAGGGAGTTGCCGCGCCCGGTAAGCAAGCTGCCGGGAAGAAGCCAAAGAATGGACCCAAGCCCGAGACTGAGTGTTTTTATTGCAAGGGAAGTGGTCACTGGAAGCGGAACTGCCCCAAATACTTAGCGGACAAGAAGGCCGGCATCACGAAAGGTATATGTGATATACATGTAATTGATGTGTACCTTACCAGTACTCGTAGTAGCTCCTGGGTATTTGATACCGGTGCGGTTGCTCACATTTGTAACTCAAAGCAGGAGCTGCGGAATAAGCGGAGACTGGCGAAGGACGAGGTGACGATGCGCGTCGGGAATGGTTCCAAGGTCGATGTGATCGCCGTCGGCACGCTACCTCTACATTTACCTACGGGATTAGTTTTAAACCTCAATAATTGTTATTTAGTGCCAGCTTTGAGCATGAACATTGTATCAGGATCTCGTTTAATTCGAGATGGCTACTCATTTAAATCCGAGAATAATGGTTGTTCTATTTATATGAGAGATATGTTTTATGGTCATGCTCCGATGGTGAATGGTTTATTCTTAATGAATCTCGAGCGTAATGCTACACATATTCATAGTGTGAATACCAAAAGATGTAAGGTTGATAATGATAGTCCCACATACTTGTGGCACTGCCGCCTTGGTCACATAGGTGTCAAACGCATGAAGAAGCTCCATGCAGATGGACTTTTAGAGTCTCTTGATTACGAATCATTTGACACGTGCGAACCATGCCTCATGGGTAAAATGACCAAGACTCCGTTCTCAGGAACAATGGAGCGAGCAACCAACTTATTGGAAATCATACATACTGATGTGTGCGGTCCAATGAGTGTTGAGGCTCGCGGTGGCTATCGTTATGTTCTCACCCTCACTGATGACTTGAGTAGATATGGGTATGTCTACTTAATGAAACACAAGTCTGAGACCTTTGAAAAGTTCAAGGAATTTCAGAGTGAGGTTGAGAATCAACGTGACAGGAAAATCAAGTTCTTGCGATCAGATCGTGGGGGAGAATACTTGAGTCACGAATTTGGCACACACTTAAGAAAATGTGGAATAGTTTCACAACTAACGCCGCCTGGAACACCTCAGCGTAATGGTGTATCCGAACATCGTAATCGCACTCTATTAGATATGGTGCGATCTATGATGTCTCTTACCGATTTACCGCTATCATTTTGGGGCTATGCTTTAGAGACTGCCGCATTCATTTTAAATAGGGCTCCGTCAAAATCCGTTGAGACGACACCGTATGAATTATGGTTTGGGAAGAAACCTAAGCTGTCATTTCTAAAAGTTTGGGGATGCGATGCTTATGTCAAGAAACTTCAACCTGAAAAGCTTGAACCCAAGTCGGAAAAATGCTCTTCATAGGATACCCTAAGGAAACCATTGGGTATACCTTCTACCTCAGATCCGAAGGCAAGATCTTCGTTGCCAAGAATGGATCCTTTCTAGAGAAGGAGTTTCTCTCGAAAGAAGTAAGTGGGAGGAAAGTAGAGCTTGATGAAGTACTGCCTCTTGAAGCAGAGAGTAGCGTAGCTCAGGAAAATGTTCCTGTGGTGCCTGCACCGATTAGAGAGGAAGTTAATGATGATGATCAAGATACTTCGGATCAAGCTCCTACTGAACTTCGTAGGTCCACAAGGACACGTTCCGCACCAGAGTGGTACGGCAACCCTGTCTTGGAAATCATGTTGTTAGACAACGGTGAACCTTCGAACTATGAAGAAGCGATGGCGGGCCCAGATTCCGACAAATGGCTAGAAGCCATGAAATCCGAGATAGAATCCATGTATGAAAACAAAGTATGGACTTTGACTGACTTGCCCGAAGATCGGCGAGCCATAGAAAATAAATGGATCTTTAAGAAGAAGACAGACGCGGATGGTAATGTGACCATCTATAAGGCTCGACTTGTCGCTAAGGGTTATCGACAAGTTCAAGGGGTTGACTACGATGAGACTTTCTCACCCGTAGCGAAGCTGAAGTCCGTCCGAATCATGTTAGCAATTGCCGCATTCTATGATTATGAGATATGGCAAATGGACGTCAAAACGGCATTCCTTAACGGCTTTCTTAAGGAAGAATTGTATATGATGCAGCCGGAAGGTTTTGTCGATCCTAAGAATGCTAACAAGGTGTGCAAGCTCCAACGCTCAATCTATGGGCTGGTGCAAGCATCTCGGAGTTGGAACATTCGCTTTGATGAGATGATCAAAGCGTTTGGGTTTATGCAGACTTATGGAGAAGCCTGCGTTTACAAGAAAGTGAGTGGGAGCTCTGTAGCATTTCTCATATTATATGTGGATGACATACTGTTGATGGGAAATGATATAGAATTCTTGGAAAGCATAAAGGCCTATTTGAACAAGTGTTTTTCAATGAAGGACCTTGGAGAAGCTGCTTATATATTAGGCATCAAGATCTATAGAGATAGATCGAGACGCCTCATCGGTCTTTCACAAAGTACGTACCTTGACAAGATATTGAAGAAGTTCAATATGGATCAGTCCAAGAAGGGGTTCTTGCCTGTATTGCAAGGTGTGCGATTGAGCACGGCTCAATGCCCGACCACGGCAGAAGATATAGAAGAGATGAGTGTCATCCCCTATGCCTCAGCCATAGGGTCTATTATGTATGCCATGCTGTGTACCAGACCTGATGTAAACCTTGCCGTAAGTTTGGTAGGTAGGTACCAAAGTAATCCCGGCAAGGAACACTGGACAAGCGGTCAAAAACATCCTGAAGTACCTGAAAAGGACCAAGGATATGTTTCTCGTTTATGGAGGTGGCGAAGAGCTCGTCGTAAAGGGTTACGTCGACGCTAGCTTCGACACAGATCTGGATGACTCTAAGTCACAAACCGGATACGTGTATATTTTGAATGGTGGGGCAGTAAGCTGGTGCAGTTGCAAGCAAAGCGTCGTGGCGGGATCTACATGTGAAGCAGAATACATGGCAGCCTCGGAGGCAGCACAAGAAGCAATCTGGGTGAAGGAGTTCATCACCGACCTAGGAGTCATACCCAATGCGTCGGGGCCGACGACTCTCTTCTGTGACAACACTGGAGCTATTGCCCTTGCCAAGGAGCCCAGGTTTCACAGGAAGACCAGGCATATCAAGAGTCGCTTCAACTCCATTCGTGGAAGTGTTCAAAATGGAGACATAGAAATTTGTAAAGTACATACAGACCTGAATGTAGCAGATCCGTTGACTAAACCTCTCCCTAGAGCAAAACATGATCAACACCAGAACTGCATGGGTGTTCGATTCATCACAATGTAACTAGAATATTGACTCTAGTGCAAGTGGGAGACTGTTGGAAATATGCCCTAGAGGCAATAATAAAATGGTTATTATTATATTTCTTTGTTCATGATAATTGTCTATTGTTCATGCTATAATTGTGTTATCCGGGAAATCGTAATACATGTGTGAATACATAGACCACAACACGTCCCTAGTGAGCCTCTAGTTGACTAGCTCGTTGATCAAAAGATAGTCATGGTTTCCTGACTATGGACATTAGATGTCATTGATAACGGGATCACATCATTAGGAGAATGATGTGATGGACAAGACCCAATCCTAAGCTTAGCTCAAAGATCGTGTAGTTCGTTTGATGTAGCTTTTCTGAATGTCAAGTATCATTTACTTAGACCATGAGATTGTGTAACTCCCGGATGCCGTAGGAGTACCTTGGGTGTGCCAAACGTCACAACGTAACTGGGTGACTATAAAGGTACATTACAGGTATCTCCGAAAGTGTCTGTTGGGTTGGCACGAATCGAGACTGGGATTTGTCACTCCGTATGATGGAGAGGTATCTCTGGGCCCACTCGGTGATGCATCATCATAATGAGCTCAATGTGATCAAGTGGTTGATCGCGGGATCATGCATTATGGTACGAGTAAAGTGACTTGCCGGTAACGAGATTGAACAAGGTATTGGGATACCGACGATCGAGTCTCGGGCAAGTAACGTACCGATTGACAAAGGGAATTGAATACGGGATTGATTAAGTCCTCGACATCATGGTTCATCCGATGAGATCATCGAGGAGCATGTGGGAGCCAACATGGGTATCCAGATCCCGCTGTTGGTTATTGACCGGAGAGGCGTCTCGGTCATGTCTGCGTGTCTCCCGAACCCGTAGGGTCTACACACTTAAGGTTCGGTGACGCTAGGGTTGTAGAGATATTAGTATGCAGTAACCCGAAAGTTGTTCGGAGTCCCGAATGAGATCCCAGACGTCACGAGGAGTTTCGGAATGGTCCGGAGGTAAAGATTTATATATAGGAAGTCCAGTTTCGGCCAGCGGGAAGGTTTCGGGGGTTACCGGTATTGTACCGGGACCACCGAAAGGGTCCCGGGGGTCCACCGGATGGGGCCACCTATCCCGGAGGGCCCCATGGGCTGAAATGGCGTGGGAACCAGCCCTTGATGGGCTGGTGCGCCCCACCCAAGGGCCCAAGGCGCGTAGGGTTGGAAACCCTAAGGGGCCGTTGCCCCCCCCCCGAGGGGGCATGCGCCCCCCTGGTTGGAAACCCTAAGGGGGCCGTTGCCCCAGGGGCCGCCCCCCTTTTAGATGGGATCTCCAAGTGGGCATGCGCCCCCCTAGCCCCTATATATAGTGGAAGGGAGGGAGGGCAGCCGCACCTTGCTCTTGGCGCCTCCCTCTCCCTCCGTAACACCTCTCCTCCCCGCTTGTGTTTGGCGAAGCCCTGCCGGGATCCTGCTACATCCACCACCATGCCGTCGTGCTGCTGGATCTTCATCAACCTCTCCTTCCCCCTTGTTAGATAAAGAAGGAGGAGACGTCTTCCCAACCGTACGTGTGTTGAATGCAGAGGTGCTGTCCGTTCGGCACTTGGTCATCGGTGATTTGGATCACGGCGAGTACGACTCCATCATCCCCGTTCACTTGAACGCTTCTGCTCGCGATCTACAAGGGTATGTAGATGCACTCCTATTCCCCTCGTTGCTAGAATACTCCGTAGATTGATCTTGGTGATGCGTAGAAATTTTTTAATTTCTGCTACGATCCCCAATAATGATAACATAGAACAACCGTGGGATGATCCGAAGAAGAAAAAGATTAACAATCACGCCATTGGCATGTTCAGCAATGATTTGGCCTCCTGGAAATCGAGGGTGAAACGAGCTATTGAGGCTGAGGAACCCCTGTCCAAGATTCTGGAGGAAAATCCGACACTTACGGAAGAGGAGTTCGAAAAGTTCAAGGACACTTGCGCTACCGAGGACGCCAAGGCTAAGGCTGCGAAATTCAAGAGCCTTCAGCAAAGGAACACGGGGAAGCATCGCCTCGGAAGCCGTGGCTACCTCGGTAAAAGGCCCATATGGGATAAGGAGTGAAGGAAATATGCCCTAGAGGCAATAATAATGTTATTATTTTATTTCCTTATATCATGATAAATGTTTATTATTCATGCTAGAATTGTATTATCCGGAAACATAATACTTGTGTGAATACATAGACAAACCAAACATCACTAGTATGCCTCTACTTGACTAGCTCGTTAATCGAAGATGGTTATGTTTCCTAACCATAGACATGTGTTGTCATTTGATTAATGGGATCACATCATTAGGAGAATGATGTGATTGACATGACCCATTCCATTAGCTTAGCACCCGATCATTTAGTATGTTGCTATTGCTTTCTTCATGACTTATACGTGTTCCTATGACTATGAGATTATGCAACTCCCATTTACCGGAGGAACACTTTGTGTGCTACCAAACGTCACAATGTAACTGGGTGATTATAAAGGAGCTCTACAGGTGTCTCCAAAGGTGAATGTTGGGTTGGCGTATTTCGAGATTAGGATTTGTCACTCCGATTGTCGGAGAGGTATCTCTGGGCCCTCTCGGTAATGCACATCACATAAGCCTTGCAAGCATTACAACTAATGAGTTAGTAGCAAGATGATGTATTACGAAACGAGTAAAGAGACTTGCCGGTAACGAGATTGAACTAGGTATTGAGATACCGATGATCGAATCTCGGGCAAGTAACATACCGATGACAAAGGGAACACCGTATGTTGTTATGCGGTCTGACCGATAAAGATCTTCGTAGAATATGTAGGAGCCAATATGAGCATCCAGGTTCCGCTATTGGTTATTGACCGGAGACGTGTCTCGGTCATGTCTACATTGTTCTCGAACCCGTAGGGTCCGCACGCTTAAGGTTTCGATGATAGTTATATTATGAGTTTATGAGTTTTGATGTACCGAAGTTAATTCGGAGTCCCGGATGTGATCACGGACATAACGAGGAGTCTCGAAATGGTCGAGACATAAAGATTGATATATTGGACGGCTATATTCGGACACCGGAAGTGTTCCGGGTGATTTCGGAGAAAACCGGAGAGCCGGAGGGTTACCGGAACCCCCCGGGAGAAGTAATGGGCCATATGGGCCTTAGTGGAGAGAGAGAGGGGCAGCCAAAGGTGGGCCGCACGCCTCCTCCCCCCTGTACCGAATTGGACTAGGAGAGGGGGGGCGGCGCCCCCCTTTCCTTCTCCCTCCCCACTTCTTTCCCCCTCCTAGTAGGAGTCATACTCCTACTAGGAGGAGGACTCCTCCTTGGCGCGCCATAGGGGCCGGCCGGCCTCCTCCCCTTGATCCTTTATATACGGGGGCAGGGGGCACCCCTAGACACACAAGTTGATCCACGTGATCATATTCTTAGCCGTGTGCAGTGCCCCCTTCCACCATAATCCTCGATAATATTGTAGCGGTGCTTAGGCGAAGCCCTGCGACGGTAGTACATCAAGATCGTCACCACGTCGTCGTGCTGACGGAACTCTTCCCCGACACTTTGCTAGATCCGAGTCCGGGGATCGTCATCGAGCTAAATGTGTGCTAGAACTCGGAGGTGCCGTAGTTTCGGTGCTTGATCGGTCGGGCCGTGAAGACGTACGACTACATCATCCGCGTTGTGCTAACACTTCCGCTGTCGGTCTACAAGGGTACGTAGATCACACTCTTCCCTCGTTGCTATGCATCACCATGATCTTGCGTGTGCATAGGAAAATTTTGAAATTACTACGTTCCCCAACAGTGGCATCCGAGCCTAGGTTTTATGTGTTGATATTATATGCACGAGTAGAACACAAGTGAGTTGTGGGCGATATAAGTCATACTGCTTACCACCATGTCATACTTTGGTTCGGCGGTATTGTTGGACGAAGCGGCCCGGACCGACATTACGCGTACGCTTACACGAGACCGGTTCTCCCGACGTGCTTTGCACAAAGGTGGCTAGCGGGTGACAGTTTCTCCAACTTTAGTTGAACCGAGTGTGGCTACGCCCGGTCCTTGCGAAGGTTAAAACAGCACCAACTTGACAAACTATCGTTGTGGTTTTGATGCGTAGGTAAGATTGGTTCTTGCTTAAGCCCGTAGCAGCCACGTAAAACTTGCAACAACAAAGTAGAGGACGTCTAACTTGTTTTTGCAGGGCATGTTGTGATGTGATATGGTCAAGACATGATGCTAAATTTTATTGTATGAGATGATCATGTTTTGTAACCGAGTTATCGGCAACTGGCAGGAGCCATATGGTTGTCGCTTTATTGTATGCAATGCAACTGCGCTGTAATGCTTTACTTTATCACTAAGCGGTAGCGATAGTCGTGGAAGCATAAGATTGGCGAGACGACAACGATGCTACGATGGTGATCAAGGTGTCGCGCCGGTGACGATGGTGATCATGACGGTGCTTCGAAGATGGAGATCACAAGCACAAGATGATGATGGCCATATCATATCACTTATATTGATTGCATGTGATGTTTATCTTTTATGCATCTTATCTTGCTTTGATTGACGGTAGCATTTTAAGATGATCTCTCACTAATTATCAAGAAGTGTTCTCCCTGAGTATGCACCATTGCGAAAGTTCTTCGTGCTGAGACACCACGTGATGATCGGGTGTGATAGGCTCTACGTTCAAATACAACGGGTGCAAAACAGTTGCACACGCAGAATACTCAGGTTATACTTGACGAGCCAAGCATATACAGATATGGCCTCGGAACATAGAGACCGAAAGGTCGAGCGTGAATCATATAGTAGATATGATCAACATAGTGACGTTCACCAATGAAACTACTCCATCTCACGTGATGATCGGACATGGTTTAGTTGATTTGGATCACGTAATCACTTAGAGGATTAGAGGGATGTCTATCTAAGTGGGAGTTCTTTAGTAATATGATTAATTGAACCTAAATTTATCATGAACTTAGTACCTGATAGTATCTTGCTTGTTTATGTTTGATTGTAGATAGATGGCCCGTGCTGTTGTTCCGTTGAATTTTAATGCGTTCCTTGAGAAAGCAAAGTTGAAAGATGATGGTAGCAATTACACGGGCTGGGTCCGTAACTTGAGGATTATCCTCATTGCTGCACAGAAGAATTACGTCCTGGAAGCACCGCTGGGTGCCAGGCCTGCTGCTGGAGCAACACCAGATGTTATGAACGTCTGGCAGAGCAAAGCTGATGACTACTCGATAGTTCAATGTGCCATGCTTTACGGCTTAGAATCGGGACTTCAACGACATTTTGAACGTCATGGAGCATATGAGATGTTCCAGGAGTTGAAGTTAATATTTCAAGCAAATGCCCGGATTGAGAGATATGAAGTCTCCAATAAGTTCTATAGCTGCAAGATGGAGGAGAACAGTTCTGTCAGTGAGCATATACTCAAAATGTCTGGGTATAATAATCACTTGATTCAATTGGGAGTTAATCTTCCAGATGATTGCGTCATTGACAGAATTCTCCAATCACTACCACCAAGCTACAAGAGCTTCGTGATGAACTATAATATGCAAGGGATGAATAAGACTATTCCCGAGCTCTTCGCAATGCTGAAAGCTGCGGAGGTAGAAATCAAGAAGGAGCATCAAGTGTTGATGGTCAACAAGACCACTAGTTTCAAGAAAAAGGGCAAAGGGAAGAAGAAGGGGAACTTCAAAAAGAACAGCAAGCAAGTTGCTACTCAAGAGAAGAAACCCAAACCTGGACCTAAGCCTGAAACTAGAGTGCTTCTACTGCAAGCAGACTGGTCACTGGAAGCGGAACTGCCCCAAGTATTTGGCGGATAAGAAGGATGGCAAGGTGAACAAAGGTATATATGATATACATATTATTGATGTGTACCTTACTAATGCTCGCAGTAGCACCTGGGTATTTGATACTGGTTCTGTTGCTAATATTTGCAACTCGAAACAGGGACTACGGATTAAGCGAAGATTGGCTAAGGACGAGGTGACGATGCGCGTGGGAAATGGTTCCAAAGTCGATGTGATCGCAGTCGGCACGCTACCTCTACATCTACCTTCGGGATTAGTATTAGACCTAAATAATTGTTATTTGGTGCCAGCGTTAAGCATGAACATTATATCTGGATCTTGTTTGATGCGAGACGGTTATTCATTTAAATCAGAGAATAATGGTTGTTCTATTTATATGAGTAATATCTTTTATGGTCATGCACCCTTAAAGAGTGGTCTATTCTTATTAAATCTCGATAGTAGTGACACACATATTCATAGTGTTGAAGCCAAAAGATGCAGAGTTGATAATGATAGTGCAACTTATTTGTGGCACTGCCGTTTGGGTCATATCGGTGTAAAGCGCATGAAGAAACTCCATACTGATGGGCTTTTGGAACCACTTGATTATGAATCACTTGGTACTTGCGAACCGTGCCTTATGGGTAAGATGACAAAAACACCGTTCTCCGGTACTATGGAGAGAGCAACAGATTTGTTGGAAATCATACATACAGATGTATGTGGTCCGATGAATGTTGAGGCTCGTGGCGGATATCGTTATTTTCTCACCTTCACAGATGACTTAAGCAGATATGGGTATATCTACTTAATGAAACATAAGTCTGAAACGTTTGAAAAGTTCAAAGAATTTCAGAGTGAAGTTGAAAATCATCGTAACAAGAAAATAAAATTCCTACGATCTGATCGTGGAGGAGAATATTTGAGTTACGAGTTTGGTGTACATTTGAAACAATGTGGAATAGTTTCGCAACTCACGCCACCCGGAACACCACAGCGTAATGGTGTGTCCGAACGTCGTAATCGTACTTTACTAGATATGGTGCGATCTATGATGTCTCTTACTGATTTACCGCTATCGTTTTGGGGATATGCTCTAGAGACGGCCGCATTCACGTTAAATAGGGCACCATCAAAATCCGTTGAGACGACGCCTTATGAACTGTGGTTTGGCAAGAAACCAAAGTTGTCGTTTCTGAAAGTTTGGGGCTGCGATGCTTATGTGAAAAAGCTTCAACCTGATAAGCTCGAACCCAAATCGGAGAAATGTGTCTTCATAGGATATCCAAAGGAAACTATTGGATACACCTTCTATCACAGATCCCAAGGCAAGACTTTTGTTGCTAAATTCAGAAACTTTCTGGAGAAGGAGTTTCTCTCAAAAGAAGTGAGTGGGAGGAAAGTAGAACTTGACGAGGTAACTGTACCTGCTCCCTTATTGGAAAGTAGTACATCACAGAAACCTGTTTCTGTGACACCTACACCAATTAGTGAGGAAGCTAATGATAATGATCATGAAACTTCAGAACAAGATACTACTGAACCTCGTAGATCAACCAGAGTAAGATCCGCGCCAGAGTGGTACGGTAATCCTGTTCTGGAAGTCATGCTACTAGATCATGATGAACCTATGAACTATGAAGAAGCGATGGTGAGCCCAGATTCCGCAAAATGGCTTGAAGCCATGAAATCTGAGATGGGATCCATGTATGAGAACAAAGTATGGACTTTGGTTGACTTGCCCAATGATCGGCAAGCAATTGAGAATAAATGGATCTTCAAGAAGAAGACTGACGCTGACGGTAATATTACTGTCTACAAAGCTCGACTTGTCGCAAAAGGTTTTCGGCAAGTTCAAGGGATTGACTACGATGAGACCTTCTCACCCGTAGCGATGCTTAAGTCTGTCCGAATCATGTTAGCAATTGCCGCATTTTATGATTATGAAATTTGGCAAATGGATGTCAAAACTGCATTCCTGAATGGATTTCTGCAAGAAGAGTTGTATATGATGCAGCCGGAAGGTTTTGTCGATCCAAAGGGAGCTAACAAAGTGTGCAAGCTCCAGCGATCCATTTATGGACTGGTGCAAGCCTCTCGGAGTTGGAATAAACGCTTTGATAGTGTGATCAAAGCATTTGGTTTTATACAGACTTTTGGAGAAGCCTGTATTTACAAGAAAGTGAGTGGGAGCTCTGTAGCATTTCTGATATTATATGTAGATGACATATTACTAATCGGAAATGATATAGAATTTCTGGATAGCATAAAAGGATACTTGAATAAAAGTTTTTCAATGAAAGACCTCGGTGAAGCTGCCTACATATTGGGCATCAAGATCTATAGAGACAGATCGAGACGCTTAATTGGACTTTCACAAAGCACATACCTTGACAAAGTTTTGAAAAGTTCAAAATGGATCAAGCAAAGAAAGGATTCTTGCCTGTGTTACAAGGTGTGAAATTGAGTAAGACTCAAAGTCCGACCAATGCAGAAGATAGAGAGAAAATGAAAGATGTTCCCTATGCTTCAGCCATAGGCTCTATCATGTATGCAATGCTGTGTACCAGACCTGATGTGTGTCTTGCTATAAGTCTAGCAGGGAGGTACCAAAGTAATCCAGGAGTGGATCACTGGACAGCGGTCAAGAACATCCTGAAATACCTGAAAAGGACTAAGGATATGTTTCTCATATATGGAGGTGACAAAGAGCTCATCGTAAATGGTTACGTTGATGCAAGCTTTGACACTGATCCGGACGATTCTAAATCGCAAACCGGATACGTGTTTACATTAAACGGTGGAGCTGTCAGTTGGTGCAGTTTTAAACAAAGCGTTGTGGCGGGATCTACATGTGAAGCGGAGTACATAGCTGCTTCGGAAGCAGCAAACGAAGGAGTCTGGATGAAGGAGTTCATATCTGATCTAGGTGTCATACCTAGTGCATCGGGTCCAATGAAAATCTTTTGTGACAATACTGGTGCAATTGCCTTGGCAAAGGAATCCAGATTTCACAAGAGAACCAAGCACATCAAGAGACGCTTCAATTCCATCCGGGATCTAGTCCAGGTGGGAGACATAGAGATTTGCAAGATACATACGGATCTGAATGTAGCAGACCCGTTAACTAAGCCTCTTCCATGAGCAAAACATGATCAACACCAAAGCTCCATGGGTGTTAGAATCATTACTGTGTAATCTAGATTATTGACTCTAGTGCAAGTGGGAGACTGAAGGAAATATGCCCTAGAGGCAATAATAATGTTATTATTTTATTTCCTTATATCATGATAAATGTTTATTATTCATGCTAGAATTGTATTATCCGGAAACATAATATTTGTGTGAATACATAGACAAACCAAACGTCACTAGTATGCCTCTACTTGACTAGCTCGTTAATCAAAGATGGTTATGTTTCCTAACCATAGACATGTGTTGTCATTTGATTAATGGGATCACATCATTAGGAGAATGATGTGATTGACATGACCCATTCCATTAGCTTAGCACCTGATCGTTTAGTATGTTGCTATTGCTTTCTTCATGACTTATACATGTTCCTATGACTATGAGATTATGCAACTCCCGTTTACCGGAGGAACACTTTGTGTGCTACCAAACGTCACAACGTAACTGGGTGATTATAAAGGAGCTCTACAGGTGTCTCCAAATGTGAATGTTGGGTTGGCGTATTTCGAGATTAGGATTTGTCACTCCGATTGTCGGAGAGGTATCTCTGGGCCCTCTCGGTAATGCACATCACATAAGCCTTGCAAGCATTATAACTAATGAGTTAGTTGCAAGATGATGTATTACGGAACGAGTAAAGAGACTTGCCGGTAACGAGATTGAACTAGGTATTGAGATACCGACGATCGAATCTCGGGCAAGTAACATACCGATGACAAAGGGAACAACGTATGTTGTTATGCGGTCTGACCGATAAAGATCTTCATAGAATATGTAGGAGCCAATATGAGCATCCAGGTTCCGCTATTGGTTATTGACCGGAGACGTGTCTCGGTCATGTCTACATTGTTCTCGAACCCGTAGGGTCCACACGCTTAAGGTTTTGATGACAGTTATATTATGAGTTTATGAGTTTTGATGTACCGAAGTTAGTTCGGAGTCTCGGATGTGATCACGGACATAACAAGGAGTCTCGAAATGGTCGATACATAAAGATTGATATATTGGACGGCTATATTCAGACACCGGAAGTGTTCCGGGTGATTTCAAAGAAAACCGGAGAGCCGGAGGGTTATCGAACCCCCCCCCCCCCCCCCCGTGGAGAAGTAATGGCCCATATGGGCCTTAGTGGAGAGAGAGAGGGGTAGCCAAAGGTGGGCCGCACGCCTCCTCCCCCCTGGTCCGAATTGGACTAGGAGAGGGTGGGCGGCGCCCCCCTTTCCTTCTCCCTCCCCACTTCTTTCCCCCTCCTAGTAGGAGTCCTACTCCTACTAGGAGGAGGAGGACTCCTTGGCGCGCCATAGGGGCCGGCCGGCCTCCTCCCCTTGATCCTTTATATACGGGGGTAGGGGGCACCCCTAGACACACAAGTTGATCCACGTGATCATATTCTTAGCCGTGTGCGGTGCCCCCTTCCACCATAATCCTCGATAATATTGTAGCGGTGCTTAGGCGAAGCCCTGCGACGGTAGTACATCAAGATTGTCACCACGCCGTCGTGCTGACGGAACTCTTCCCTGACACTTTGCTGGATCGGAGTCCGGGGATCGTCATCGAGCTGAACGTGTGCTAGAACTCGGAGGTGCCATAGTTTCGGTGCTTGATCGGTCGGGCCGTGAAGACGTACGACTACATCATCCGCGTTGTGCTAACGCTTCCGCTGTCGGTCTACAAGGGTACGTAGATCACACCCTTCCCTCGTTGCTATGCATCACCATGATCTTGCGTGTGCGTAGGAAATTTTGAAATTACTACGTTCCCCAACAAGGAGGACGCGGAACGTGAAGCCATGGGTCTCCTAGACCCCTTCGCGAAGTTCACCAACCCCTTGGAGCATGACTTCAGCAGGGCCCGCTACAAGTGGGACAAGGAGAAAAAGGTTTTTTACACGGACAAGATCACGAGGAAATTGATTAGACTACTGGAGAAGCAACACCAGCTTGCAGCCGAAAACCCTACTTCTCCGATGAGGCCCAAGTGGGACACCCCTCTCAACCGGGCCTTGAACAAACTTAAGGGACTCCCCTTGGGCCAGCGGCCGCAATATGGTCGTGTGCACGGCGCTGGAGATGGCGCCACGTGGAAGGTGTTTTACAACGAGGGCCCGGAGGCCAAGAAGCAGAAAAAGAAGTTTAGTCAGGCGGACATCGACGCAAAGGTGAAGCTTGCGGTCGAGAAAAAAGCAGCTGAGGACGTGAAAAAAGCAGCCGAGGACAAATATGAGTTGTTATAGCAGGCAGTCAATGCAGCTGTAACGGCCTATAGAAATGATTTTGCTACTAACTTGGTTCCAGTTATCATCAACTGGACGAAGGAAAATCCAGACAAGACGGTACATGATTTCCCGTTGCCCAGTTTCAACGGGAGCAACTCCATGAACAACAACATCATCGCACCATCACTTGCCGACGCAACCGGGCCTCCTCTCGCAGCCGCTCCCGCTCATAGCAGCCCGTCCTCAGTCTCTGGCGCGCTCGATGGGCCTTCGTCTTTGGCTGAGCTCGACGCCATCACGGTAATTACATGTCGCACCACCATATATATATATATTCCATTTTTGTTGCCTTTCGGTTGTTTTACGCCACAGACATATGTGTTTGCAGGCGAAAGAAACCCCATGCACTATACTCTACTTGATCAAAGGCCAGAAGGTGGACGTGGGAAAGGGGATGATAATGGACCCCTTGCAACCCACGTTCCACAACCAGCCGATCCCTGCTGGGCACTTCAAGGTTAGCTTGTCCAGTGTGAAATCAGGGCACGAGGATTTGCCTCCTCCAGTACAGCATGTGGGAGGGGACGACGAGACCCCGCCGCGGATTGGAAGCTGCAAGGGTTGGGTGCTGCTATGGCCGAAGAATCTTATTCGTCTGGAGCCGGCCGAGAGCACACCAATAACCACACATCAACAAGCATGTGCGGAGACCACCACCCCGCCTACGCAATTACCAGCTCCTGTAGTGCCGGGTGAGAGCAGCGGACGACATGATGAAGGGGGTGTAATAGTGCTGGCTGATGTAATTTGTCCTGTAGAACAGAGAATGGATGATGAGATGGAGGTCGACCCTATGGATTTCCTCAATACAAACGCGTATGACTGTGACATAGAATTGATGAGTCAACCATATGACGAATCGGACTATCAGCTTGCTAATGAGGATATGGATGATATGCCCGGGCAGGAAGGTCGTAGCAGGGATTGCAAAAAGTCTGTCTTCATGAAATCCTCACAGGACACGCCTGAAGATGCCGCTTCAACACAGGCTCAACTATCCCAGCGCGAGGGTCGTACAGTACTTAGCCCGGGAACACTGGGGCAGGGGTTAAGGAAGGGTCTAGAAGGTGTGCCCAAGAAAAAGGAGAGAAAGAGATCGGGGAAGATAGCTGCCTCCAAACAAGCTAGAGCACATAGCAGCCAAACGATGCATTCTGAAGAGCGTGTACCCGTGAAAGGTGCGGCCATGTTCCATCTCACGAGCGAGCCGATGCTACCGCCGAAACCGCTGGAGGCACTATCAGGGGATCTCAGGAGACTGCACGACCATGTGCTGTCGACTGAGAAAAGCCTACTAGCCTCAAAGGATCCAGGATATCCGACATACGCGGCTCGTGTGCCTGAGGGGAAGTGCTACATCGAGACACGGCCCGCGGAGGTGTTCTTCCTGCGGTTTGACCATATGTTTGAGATGTTTCTGACAAGGCGGCTCGATTTTACAATCGTCCGCCTTTTTGCGCTACATATGAGCTCTGTCATGAACAGTGAAGAAGTCTCACAAATCTGTGTGGTGGATCCGTACTACATGCACGAGTCTTTCTTGAGTCTCGGTGACTTTGAGCATGAAACTGCTAGGGACTACCTCCAAAACTTCATGGTACAGAATAAGGACTGGGAAATTGTCCTCGTGCCTTATCATCCAAAGTAAGTCAGTTTCGAACAACCCTTTCATACATTTCAATCATTCCTTCTCTCTCTATGGGGAATAATTTGAGGTGTCTTTTCCCCGCAGCAACGGGCGCGCCGTCCTTATCATTCTTTATCCGCAAGTCTCCCACGCCGTGTATTTTGACCCTTCCAGAGACTACGAGAAAAAAGACTACACCCACATAATGAATATTCTAGATGATGCTCTCCAAGGCTTCAGCTTTAGAGGTGGCCACATGCAGATCAGGAAACAAAGGAACAAGAAGATGGGTTTCGCGCATAAAACTAACTTCTCCTGCATCCAAGTCCCAAAACCAAGCAAGAAGGATGGATTGTACATCCTCCATCTCATGATTCAGTTCAACACGGATCACCAAAAGCTTCGCATGAGAAGCAGAAATGATGATCATATCCACAAGTGGCTAGAATCTCATGGAGAAGCGGATTATAAACTTAGAGATGACTTCTTTCGCATCCAAAGTGACATTGTGACGATCATCATGAAAGAAGTCGTCGATGAGAAGGGAATGTTCCACCACGGCCCTATATCGCGAGCTGACGTTCGAACTCGCATAGGCATGCAACGTCTAGACCTCATGTCGTTCAAGAAGCTAGGGTCCATCCTCGATGATATGGAAGGATGGAACTTCTAGTGATTTATGATGCCGATGATGATGATGATGATATGTGTCGGTTGAACTTGTATACTATTTGTAGCGATGCAACTTTGTGATGTCCACGATCCCTGCCGAACTTGCGTAACGCTACTTTGTTAGTTTGCGTACGATGACCTGCGTACCTCTAGTTAATTAATTTGCGTACTGTATGTTGCATCTAGTTGCTAACCCTTTCTCTTTCGGTGTTCTCTAGTATATTTTGTTGCATATATATGATTGTACATCCTCTTCATGAACATGCATCTCTAACAGGTACCTAGTTTCTTGATGGCGAGATGGAACTGCTATGTCGTGTACAAAGGGAAGGTTCCGGGGGTGTACAACGAGTGGCATGAGTGTCAGGCGCAAGTGAATGGGTTCTCGGACGCCAGCCATAAAGGCTTCAAAAGCAGACAAGAAGGAGAAGCTAGTTACTTGAGGTTCACGCTAGCGCGAGAGAGGACTCGTAACCACCATCTCATGTACTGAACAGTTCCGCTCTCACTCATAGTGATAGCTCTTCTCGCGTATACCTTTGTTTAGATGGATGACGTTGTAGTTGCAAGTATTCGAGACCTGCATGTATCGCTATTTTCGAGATGATGACAAGATACCACTTTGTGTTGGATGATGATTATGACGAGACTATTTGTATGTATATGCTATGATTACATTTGTGGTCTCGCAGGCATTTGTATGTGTATCATGATGATATTTGTATGTGCTAAAGATTCTTCTATAAAGCCTGTTCAAATACAAAACAAATATGCCGAAAAAAACAAAAAAACTACTAAAATTAGCAGTAGCGAGTGGAGAAAAGTTAGCAGCAGCGCGGTCGTAGCAGTAGCGCGCACAGGGGAAGCGCGCTATAGCTATTAGCAGCAGCGAGGTTCCTTTAAGCGCGCTGCTGCAACACTTGTGTAGCAGTAGCGCGGGTGGACCAGCGCTACTGCTATACGTTAGCTGTAGCGCCTTATTAGTAGCGCCGGCCCCACGCTACTAAAAGGCCGAAAACCCGCGCTGCTGCTAGGCTTTTCCCTAGTAGTGAAACCATATTTTCACCGCCGCAACCTTCTGTACCTGTGAGATCCCATCTTGGGGCCTTTTCCGGCGCTCCGCCGGAGGGGAATCGATCACGGAGGGCTTCTACATCAACACCATAGCCTCTCCGATGATGTGTGAGTAGTTTACCACAGACCTTCAGGTCCATAGTTATTAGCTAGATGGCTTCTTCTCTCTCTTTGGATCTCAATACAAAGTTCTCCTCAATTCTCTTGGAGATCTATTCGATGTAATTCTTTTTGCGGTGTGTTTGTCGAGATCCGATGAATTGTGGGTTTATGATCAAGATTATCTATGAACAATATTTGATTCTTCTCTGAAATCTTTTATGCATGATTTAAATATCTTTGCAAGTCTCTTCGAATTATCAGTTTGGTTTGGCCTACTAGATTGATCTTTCTTGCAATAGGGGAAGTGCTTAGCTTTGGGTTCAATCTTGCGGTGTCCTTTCCCAGTGACAACAGGGGCAGCAAGGCACGTATTGTATTGTTGCCATCGAGGATAAAAAGATGGGGTTTATATCATATTGCTTGAGTTTATGCGTCCACATCATGTCATCTTGCCTAATGCGTTACTCTGTTCTTATGAACTTAATACTCTAGATGCATACTGGATAGCGGTCGATGTGTGGAGTAATAGTAGTAGATGCAGAATCATTTTGGTCTACTTGTCGCAGACGTGATGCCTATATACATGATCATGCCTAGATATTCTCATAACTATGCACTTTTCTATCAATTGCTCGACAGTAATTTGTTCACCCACCGTAGAATTTGCTATATTGAGAGAAGCCACTAGTGAAACCTATGGCCCCCGGGTCTATCTTCCATCATATTATTTTCCTATCAACTTGCTATTTCTATTTTGCAATCTTTATTTTCCAATCTATACAACAAAAATACCAAAAATATTTACCTTATTATTTTTATCAGATCTCACTTTCGTAAGTGACCGTGAAGGGATTGACAACCCCTTTATCGCGTTGGTTGCGAGGTTCTTGTTTGTTTGTGCAGGTACGAGGGACTTGCGTGTAGCCTCCTACTGGATTGATACCTTGGTTCTCAAAACTGAGGGAAATACTTACGCTATTGTGTTGTATCATCCTTTCCTCTTCAAGGGAAAACCAACGTAAGCTCAAGAGGTAGCATACATCCGGCCGCCTAGCTTGCCTTCCACGCAAAGGAGAGTCTCATCCGGACACGGGACAAAGTCTTCTGTCTTGTATCTTCATAGCCCATTAGTCCGGCCCATGTCACACAGGCCGGACGCCCGAGGACCCCTTAATCGAGGACTCCCTCAATCATGCGTCAACTCCATACTTCTTACGATCTTCCATGGCTCCTCATTGGCGAATTTAACGAGATCTAGTTCTTACACGAGAAAGAAGGCAGGAACCCTCATCCGCAGTACATGCATGAGTTTCATAGTGCAATTGATGATTGTGAGTTTCAGGACCTTGTTTTCAGGGTGACCGATTCACATGGCAAAGCGGAAGGATTAGAGAGAAAAGTGGACCGTGGTTTGGTTAATGGTGTCTGGCCACTTTTATTCCCTCAAGATGCTCCGGAGAACATCTAATATAATCACTCCGACCACCGACCTCTATTGGTGAATATTGAACATTACGCTCTGCCATACCTTGCCTTGCGCTTCTCCTCCTCAAGGTTCATCTTCTTTTTCTGGATATCCATGAATGTGTTAAACCTCTCCACCTTATTTTCCTCCTTGAGTTCGTTGCACTTGGCACTTGCCCCCTCCTTCTTCACCATGATGTCCTCCCACTTGTCCATCATGCATCTTGATGCCACCCTTTCTCGTTCTCCCATTTCTTTCTGCTCGACCCCAGCAAGCGGATGGCCGATGCACCCCACCGCTTGTTTCACACACTTCATCCCTTTGGCATTGGCCGTCTTGATAGAATTGGCAATGTCACTCCACTTGCTTTTCCCATTCAAGTTTCTCCAATAATGGAGCATCGTAAATGGTTTGTCCTTGTTTTTGTTGTACAACATCGCCACACGGTTGGGCTAGCAAAACAATACAATCACATAATCATCACACTACAACATAGAGCAAGACAATCACATGACCAATACATAGAGCAACACAAAGAAAAACTTACGAGCTCGTGGAGTCCCACGCCACCTGGACACCGCTTTTGCGTTTGTGCGTATGCAACACAAAACTTGTTGACGGCCTCTTGGCTGGTGCACCATCGATGATTTAGCGAGTTCACATTCCAATCATCGATCTTTTCCTTCTCATGTGGATTGTAGTGCTTGTTCTCATGAAACCACTCATGGATCCTCCTTTAGAATATCTAATCCCTTTACTTTGCGCTGTGTGTCAAGACTTGTGCCCAACCATGCCAAACACAACAATTCGTCCTCGTGGTTAGATTAGGTGAGTCCCTCTTTCTCTTTGATTCCACATCGTGCACCAGTAGCGACTGCTACTTTGGATGTTTTGGCGAGTAATTATCTTCCACTTATCTGTCTTCGTGGTTCGCCACCGTTGTGCATGATATTCATCTTCGCCATGTCGGTCGCCCCTTCGAGCATGGGATGGGGCATTCCGCCGATTAGTGATCGGGCCCCTGCAAGCGAGGGTTGATTCGACGGATTCCGCAACCGGACGAGCTGTCGCGACTCGGTGAATTTGTAATCATCGTTGATGTGAACTGTGGCAACTCGGTGAATGTGTAATCACTACTGCAAGGAGAGGGGGATGTCAACATCGCTGACATGCCTGGCCCACCTGGCGGCAACACTGGGCCAGGCACGGGGCGACCAAGGCACACCCACAAAGCCAACTTGCGTGTGGCCGGGCCCGAGTGAGCCAAGTGAGGCCCAGGTGTGCACCATCTACATATACCACTTGCTTCGAAGGCAAGGGCATCCAGAGGATCAAAAGGCACGGCGGCGGCACGAACCCTAAATTCCCCATTCCTCTATGTTCTTCCAATTCATGTAATCGGGCTTGTAATCGAGACAAAGTGATCGAGACCTAAGATAATAGATTGATTCCCACTTCATCCCTAACAAATACACGTATCATTCATATCATAAATAACATCCTGACGCGACCCTTGCCTTTGCACAACAAAACACCAACCAACAATTCGGTGTATCTGACAAAACTAAAAAATAGCATAACACTAGTCTTTGCACAACAAAACACCAGGCAAGAAAGAAAATTACAATCAAGACCAAAGAAACCCCTGCGCTTGACACCAATACCCGTCCGGAACCACCATAGCAGACACCAAAGGAAAAAAAATGATAGATCACCTTCTCACCCGAGTTTCGCGCGGCTCCATCACCGATATGCAGCTTTGCGGACCTCCAAGGTGGCTTACCAAAGGCGAAGCCATTAATGTTGAACGAATCAGATCGGGGCAACGCCCCGTACACGCCATCAAACTCCAGATCTGGCACCCCCGCATGACTGAGACGCCGAAAGAGAAAACCATACCTGCCTGCCATGAACCCTACACACGATCCACCATCTTCCAAATGCCGCCGATACAGACCATAATTTGCATCTGCTCATGGACTACCTCCCAAGCTCCGCGTCAACGCTAGAGCAAACACCGTCGCAACCGGCGAAGCCCGAGGACACAAGTCCACCACGAGGATGCCGCCGCCACACCATCCTTACTTGAACAGACTGATTTCCAACACCATTCCTAAACAAAAGGTCATATCGCCTCGTCGGGAAAGGATCTGAAGATTCTTTATTCAGCATCGCTATTGCCATCGCTGAAGCCCAGACGATGAACAACTGAAAAACCTATAAGCTACTGATGACTAAAACGATTAACACGCATGGGATTGGGTGACCCCTCTCACCACTGACAACCGATGTCGTTGATGGAGGGGAGCCGCTAGAGGACGGCGGCGGAGCGAAACTCTTTGGAGGTGGCCGCGAGTCTACTTTTTTTTCTTCCGCTGAAAGTAAGAATACATTTTTAGTGTTACTATATAGGGTAATTTAAATTTGCTCTTTGAGAAACACGTATTCGATAAGGAAATACGTACACTAACCTCCCACCTAAAATACGCCGCCTTCTCCTGTATCCTCCACCTCGAACGTCGTCTTCGCCCGCGCAAGCACGCGGCCTTCCAGAACCTTCTAGAAGACCTGCCGCCCGCCATGTGCGGGATCTTCGCCTACCTCAACTACTGTGCGCCGCGGGATCGACGGTATGTCCTCGAGGTCCTCCTCAACGGCCTCCGCCGCCTCGAGTACCGCGGCTACGACTCCTCCGGCATAGCCCTCGACGCGGACCTCCCGCCGCCTGGTTCCGCGGCGGCGTACGCGGGGGCGCCGCCACTCGTGTTCCGCCAGGAGGGAAAGATCGATAACCTCGTGCGATCCGTCTACTCCGGTGAGTACCTTCCACTTCTGACCCTGCTGCAACTCCTTTCAGTTTCAGTTTAGGAGGTTGTTCCTCGGCCAGAGGCAGGATTTTACACGTCCGTTTGGACTAGGTTTCATATCACATTTTGGGAGAAAAATGAAGGATCGTGGATGTCGTGTACTCATTTTGGAGGCTGATATTAAAATCCCAAACTCGCATAATTCTGGAGCCTCGTAGCTCCAAATGAGATTAACCCGGTTGGATGAAGTATATGGGTTTATCAGGCCATACCGCTTGTCAACTCTTTATGCAATTCCTCCCTTAAATTCCTTGCTCTTTGTTATTTCCAAATAATTTTACTGTGTCCATTTTCCCTACTTGCATTGGTAATTTTATAACAGAAGCTAAAACTTACCCAATTAGCCTAGCTTTTAAGGGTTGTTTGGCGTCTGATTTCTAGAGGTTGATGAGAAGGGTGTGAACCTGGATGCCACATTTTCCGTTCACGCCGGAATCGCTCACACCAGGTGGGCTACACATGGCGTGCCTGCCCCAAAGAACAGCCACCCCCAATCCTCTGGCACCGGTGATGAGTTCTTGGTCGTCCACAACGGAATTATCACAAACTATGAGGTCTGCTTACTCTGTTTTGTGATGTTGCATATATAATTCATTTATGTAGTATTTGAACCTTGTTATCTTCGCAGTTGTAGAATGCACATGCAGCTATGAACTTATGCCAGTGGGGACTATAATAAGTAGCTCCTTGTGGCAAAATCTCATGTTCTGATCCCTCCAAATGGACTCCCTCCTTATCTTCCTTTGCATGTGCGTTTTCAAGAGAATTAATCATGTTGTTTCAAAGAATCTCCTTGGTGGGGTTGTTTGCACCATATTGCAAAAGCTTTTGTTGGAATTGCAATACATAATGTGAGACATCAAAACATGATAATATGCTTATCAAAGACCTATGGTTCAAGCATCGACTCAATGCGGCATCATATGGTAACACGTGATAATTTCAATTCTAACTTGACATTTGGTGTACCTGTCCAGATTCTGAAAGAGACACTGATTCGACACGGGTTCACCTTTGAGTCTGATACCGACACAGAAGTCATCCCTAAGCTAGCGAAGTTTGTTTTTGACCAGGCTTGTGATGGAGAAGGTATTATGCTCTATAAGATGTAATATTGTTGTCGTAGCAAATTATGACAACATAAACCGCTTGTTCTTTATCTGGATCAAATTTTCCATAGTTTCTTTGGAGAAGTATACCGTGCTGCCACCTAGGAACCAAATTTGGAAATAACGTATACACCTGTTATACTATTTGTGGTCACCAGGAAACTATTGAGAAAATTCCTTATTTGACACTGTCTTAAAATCTGGTTCCTTATTTGACACTGGAAAAGTTTTTCTTCCCTATTTGACACTAGTCCTAAATTTTATTCCCTATACGACACTTCCGTTCATTTTGAGTCTAAATGACACCTGGAAAGACGATTTTGCCCCTCATGTGGTATGTGTGCGCGCGTGCGTGTGCTGTTGCGTGTGTGGGTGCACGCGCACATGTGTGCTGCTGCTGCATGTGTGTGTGCATGTGTGCTGCTGCGTGTGTGTTTGCTACTGCGTGTGTACGTGCACGTGTGTGTGTGTTGTTGCGTGCCTATGTGTTGCCTGTGTGTGTGCTGCTGCGTGTGTGTGTATGTGGGTGTGTGCTGCGTGCGTGTGTGTTGCTGCGTGTGTGTGTGCGCGTGTGTGTGTGTGTGCACGCGCGCGTGCGTGTGTGTTGGTGCATGTGTATGTGTTGATGCATGTGTGCTTCTGCTTTCGCACTGATGCTGCGTGTGTGCGCTATTGCCCCCCACACACATACCACATGAGGGGCAAAAGAGTCTTTTCAGGTGTCATTTAGGCTTAAAATGGACGAAAATGTCATATAGGGAATAAAATTTAGAACTTGTGTCAAATAAAGAAGAAAAACTTTTCCAGTGTCAAATAAGGAAGCAGATTTTAAGATAGTGTCAAATAAGGAATTTTCTCGAAACTATTTTGGCAATACATTACCCTGAACGTGGCAGGGGATGTACTTTAGTGCAAGAGCACTTATCATAGTATTACAGAATAAATCATTGTTGACTGAGCTCTGTATTAGTTCTAGTTAAGGCTGTTTTGAGATTTTGTTTATTTTCTCAGGTGATATGACATTTAGCCAAGTTGTTATGGAAGTCATGAGGCAGCTTGAAGGAGCCTATGCACTTATCTTTAAAAGTCCACACTATCCCAATGAGCTGATTGCATGCAAACGAGGCAGCACGCTGATACTTGGTGTCAATGTAAGCAAACAACATCCTTGTATCTTTACTTTTAACTATTAGATATATTCAACTAAAGCAAACATAATGTTGAAATTTAAGTGCAAAATTAACTTAAATGTCCATTTTTGATATTTTCATTTGGTTCCACTTGCTTCATTCCAACAACAAACTGGGTTTCTGTTTTGCGCAAGAGTATATGCTGTGCTCTGGCCTGCGATGTTATTTGTTAAAGGTTAATAAGCTTTCTAAGATGTGCAGTATAAGCGGACATTTCATGTAATGATGCGATGCTACTTTTTTTGTATCTGTACCATGCTTGTCGCCACCTGCTAAGTAGAGCTGTACATTACTGACGCAATATTCAATTTTACCTTTTTCTTGGCACATGACCTATAATTGTTGTTTTAGCTCAAACTCGTCATAGGTCTGCAGTCAAATACTCGATGTAGTAACTCTTTTGTTCCACATGATCCAGTATTTTCTGAGCAGTAGATACTAATTGGTAGCAGATTGAACTTCTAGAGAGTTTGGTTATGGTATACAAGTAATCAGTCTCATCGCCTAATCGTTTTCGCAATGATATGCGTTCTGTTACTGGTTATTTTGCAGTCTTATGGATCACATAATGCCCCTAATCTTGTGCTGAACTCCTTATTTTATAGTTACACAAATCATGCCTGTTATCTCTGTATAATTAGGAAGTAAGTGATCAAAACAGCGCGAAGTCATTTCAGAATGTCAAATCCCTGACAACAAATGGAAGCCCCAGGGAGTTCTTCTTCTCCAGTGATTTATGTGCTATTGTAGAGCACACCAAGAATTATTTGGCTATTGAAGACAATGAAATTATTCATATAAAGGTACTTCTTTACTCATTAGTTAATTGCTTCATCTGTTAGTCTGCATGTGTTTCTGTTTTATTTTGTCCACCTTTATATCTAATCAGCGTGGTTCTGGAGTATCCGTCTTATCTGGGCCTTAGTTTATTTACTCTTCATCGGTGCTATTTTTATTTGCATGCTATTTTGGGCATATCTGGTTCATATACTAAGTTTGACTACATTTGCCACGCTTTTTTGCCACACATGCCAACTATCACGCCTGAGAAATATAATTGATAATCCACTGCCTTAGTCTATGGTAATTCATTTTTCTTTCTCGAACACGCACCCAAATGCGTGCCATTTTGCATTAGAAGGAAGCCTTAAGATGGCACAAGAGTTACACATCCGAAGGAACTAAAAAAATGCAAAAGCACCCTAGGCTAGCCAAAACAAAGAAGAAACAACAAAGCCAAAAAAGTTAAGGGGAAAACGAAACCGAAAACTGTACAGCTAGCTAGACATCAACTGTATTTTCTTACTGTGCTTCTTTCCTTTACTGGAAAAGGGATGACGAAAACACACTATGTGCAGCAATTCTGTTGTTTTTTCAACAAGTGTTATACTTGACATCTTACCCAAGTTGTAACAATGTGGACACTGCAGGATGGTAGTGTGTCTATCCTTAAGTTTGACAAGGAAAAAGAGAAGCCAGCATCTCTGCAACGAGCATTGTCTGTTCTGGAGATGGAAGTCGAGCAAATAAAGAAAGGAAGCTATGACCACTTCATGCAAAAAGAAATCCATGAACAGCCACATTCACTGACAACAACCATGAGAGGTAGACTGAAGGATAGTGGAGTTGTTTTAGGCGGACTAAAGGAACACCTCAAAACACTTAGACGCAGTAGAAGAGTAATCTTTATTGGCTGTGGTACTAGCTATAATGCTGCCTTAGCTGCACGACCTTTTGTGGAAGAACTCACCGGTAATTCTAACCAGTTTGTCCAATTGTTTGTCATGATCTGAATTGTTTTGATATATCATCAGTGCCTTAAGTATTTAGCTAGTACTCTAGTGATCTTAAACCTTTGTACCACAGGTATTCCTGTGACTATGGAGGTTGCAAGTGACTTGCTGGACAGACAAGGCCCCATCTACAGAGAGGACACTGCAGTTTTTGTGAGCCAGTCAGGGGAGACAGCAGACACCCTCCTTGCTCTTGAGTATGCACTAGAAAAGGGAGCACTTTGTGTTGGCGTTACAAATACAGTGGGGAGCACGCTGTCAAGAAAAACACATTGTGGAATTCATATCAATGCTGGTTGTGAGATTGGTGTTGCCAGCACCAAGGCAGGTTTCAGTACATGTTCATCTTGCAGTACTTTACCAAAATTTAGGCATTTTTTTTCCTAACATAACAGTATCTGGCAATCTTGCAGGCTTATACAAGTCAAATAGTAGTCATGGCGATGATAGCCTTGGCTATTGGATCTGATCAGTTATCCACTCAACCTAGAAGGGAGTCTATAATCACTGGTCTTTCAAGCCTTCCAAGTACGACAAATTGGATCAACAACCTACCATGTACTCCCTCCGTTCCAAATTACTCGTCTTAGAAATGGATGTATCTACAATTAAAATACATCTAGATACATCCATACATGTGACAATTAATTCGGAACGGAGGGAGTAGTAGTCAAGCAAAGTGTCGCTTCGCAATCACGTTTTGAAACACCGCGTGAAGTATTATTTTGCGATGCAGGCCATGTCAGTGAAGTTCTCAAGCTTGATGCTGAAATGAAGGAACTCGCATCTTCACTAATCGACTCGGAGTCACTCCTTGTGTTTGGAAGAGGTTATAACTATGCCACTGCCTTGGAGGGTGCTCTCAAAGTTAAGGAGGTCGCGCTGATGCACAGCGAAGGCATGCTTGCTGGCGAGATGAAGCACGGGCCACTAGCCCTGGTGGATGAAAATCTTCCCATCATCGTCATCGCAACACGCGACTCGTGCTTCAGGTAAGCGCTTTGACAGAGGTAGATTTATTTTTGCTGATCATCTTGGCAATGATCTGCTTCTCATCCTCCTCTTGCAGCAAGCAGAAGTCGGTGATTCAGCAGCTCCTTTCTCGCAAGGGGCGTTTGATCATAATGTGCTCTGAAGGGGACATCTCCGCCGTCGGTCCTAGTGCATCCTGCAGGGTAATTCAGGTTCCAGAGGTCGCTGACTGTCTCCAGCCAGTGATCAACATAATTCCGTTGCAGGTTTGGTGCCAATCGTATCTCAAAACCTCTCTGTTGCCTTTTTGTGCTATTTGTCTCGATTTTATTCACCGACGAGCTTCATTTCCTTTTCTTGATTCAGTTGCTGGCATACCACCTTACTGTTCTCCGTGGATTCGATGTCGACCAGCCAAGGAATCTGGCCAAGAGCGTGACTACACAGTAAAGCATACTCAAGGCCCGCGCCCACACACACATACAAAGTAAACGAAATTAAGTAAAAGAAGCAAGTGTTTGCCTCCGGGTTGTGTAGACATTTTACTGTAGCGTAGTTAATTTACTAGTAGATGATGATTAAGCAAGATGCCTGAGGTGGTTTCCATTGCATTACACCGTGTTGATTGGTCAACTGATTGCGAAGTATATGTCAGCTATTTCCTACTGATGACGATCCATTGACTCACTGGGGTTTTGCAAGGTGTCCCAGAACTGAAATTGCGTGCAGCTTTTCCATTGGCTGTTTATGTAATTGTGTAGTGTCCATACAGTGAGATTATCTAGACCATTTTGTCTGGAGAGTCAGCGCTACAGATCATCAAACCAAGAGTTGACTGAAATTAACTTTTGCCAATATAACCACCAGTGCATTATAGTACACTGTTAGCGCAGAACCACGGACAGGACAACTGGACAAGTGGTGTGAAAAGCCAATCTTTGCTCGTCAGCTTTCTTTGAGCTCAAGCATAAGAGTTGCAGTCAGATTCAACCAAACCGACCGACTAAACTCCTCGTGATGCTTATACAATAATCAGTTCACAGCAACGAACCCTCCAGTGCACACTAGTTTATTACACGATGCTTAATTACCTCCCAAGAAATTCCATCTCATCTTCTTGGATCGCCGTTGATGCATAAAATATAGCTGTTGACTTGACCTGATTACTACTCCTCCTACATATGAACAGTGATCTTCACTGACCTGTCCAAATCAGCAACATTCCAGTGATGCTAGTGCTACGATCGATGAGACCCTTCGTCCTGGTGCTTTTGATCACTGTCTGTGGTTTGAGCTTGTTGATCGCATGTCCGCCAGCCGTCGCGGCGGCGCGCGAGAGCCTCGCCCGGGGCGCCTCCATCGCCGTCGAGGACTATGCCACCGACTTCCTGCGCTCGCCGGGCGGCACCTTCGCCTGCGGCTTCTACCGCGTCTCCTCCACCGTTTTCACCTTCTCCGTCTGGTTCACGCGCGCCAAGGAACGCTCCGTCGTCTGGACCGCCGACCGCACGCGCCCTGTCCACAGCAAGGGCTCGCGCCTCACGCTGGACAAGCGCGGCGGCGCGCTCATCCTCACCGACTACGACGGCGAGCCGGTCTGGAACTCCACCGTGGCCGGCGCCCCGACGGCCTCGCGCGCCCGGCTCCGCGACACCGGCAACCTTGTCGTGGAGGACGCCGACGGGAGGGCGCTGTGGCAGAGTTTCCACTTCCCCACGGACACGCTGCTGCCGACGCAGAGCCTCACCGCGACGACGCGCCTGGTGTCGTCGCGCGACGGCAGGCTGCTCTCCTCCGGCTACTACAGCCTCGGGTTCAGCGACTACGCCATGCTCTCCCTCTTCTACGACAACGGCAACTTCTCCAGCATCTACTGGCCCAACCCCTACAACAACTACGTCGCCAACAACCGCAGGATCTACAATTTCACCCGCGAGGCCGCCATGGACGCGCTCGGCAACTTCCTCTCCAGCGACAACGCCAACTTCCAGGCGGCCGACTTCGCCGCCGCCGGTGTCCGGAGGAGGCTCACGCTCGACGCGGACGGCAACCTCAGGGCGTACAGCCTGGACGCGGCGAAGGGGACGTGGGCGGTGTCGTGGATGGCGTTCCGCAACCCCTGCACCATCCACGGCGTCTGCGGCGCCAACGCGGTGTGCCTCTACGCGCCGGCGCCTTCCTGCGCCTGCGCGCCGGGGCACGAGCAGACCGACCCCGGCGACTGGACCAGAGGGTGCCGGCCGACTTTCCGGCAGCACCAGTGCGGGAAGCCGACGCGGACGCGGACGAAGCTGATGGCACTGCCGCACTCCGACTTCTGGGGCTACGACCTCAACGACGGCGAGATCCTGCCGTTGGCGGCGTGCGCCAGGAGGTGCCGCGCCAACTGCGCATGCGTCGCGTTCCAGCACAAGGCCAACATGGAGTGCTACCTCAAAAGCGTCCTCTTCAACGGCAGGACGTTCCCCGGCTTGCCGGGGACGGTGTGCATCAAGGTCCCGGTCGACTTCGTCGTCCCGGAGTTCCACGTCCACCAATGGCAATCGCACGTACACGGCGGCCTTGCCATCCTTGAGGAGAATATCACCGTCTGCGGCGACCGCGCCGCTCAAAAGGTCGTCCTCAACGCCACCGCCTTGTCACGCAAGCACGTCGGTGACGCCGCGGGGAAACCGGTGTGGCCGTACCTGTACGGGTTCCTGTCGGCGCTGCTCGTCGTGGAGGCCCTTGTCATCGGGCTCGGCTGCCTGCTCTTCTCCAGGAAGGGACTGTTCACGCGGTCCTCTCCGGTGTACCCCATGGACGAAGGCTACAGACTCATCCTCCTCACCACAAGCTTCCAGAGGTACAGCTACGCGGCGATCAAGAAGGCCACGGGGAACTTCGCCGACGAGATCGGCCGCGGCGGGTCTGGCGTGGTGTACAGGGGCGTTCTCGAGGACGGCCGGGTCGTGGCCGTCAAGGCGCTGACGACGAGCGTGAGCCGCTCCCACGGGGAGGAGGAGTTCCAGGCGGAGCTGAGCGTGATCGGCAGGATCTACCACATGAACCTGGTGAGGATCATCGGCTGCTGCTCCCAAGGCAAGCACCGCATCCTCGTCTCCGAGTTCATCGAGAACGGCTCGCTCGCCACGATGTTGTTCTCGGACGAAGACGGCGACGGCGACGGCGGCGATGATCACGACGTCCTCGCGTGGAGCCAGCGGTTCCGGATCGCCGTCGGCGTGGCCAGGGGCCTCGCCTATCTGCACAGCGAGTGCCTCGAGTGGATCATCCACTGCGACATGAAGCCGGAGAACATACTGCTGGACCGTGATCTGGAGCCCAAGATCACCGACTTCGGGCTCGCCAAGCTGCTGGACCGCCGCCCTGAGGGGTCCGCCTCTCGCGCAGGGCGGGAGGCGAACCCGTCGGGGCGGATCAGGGGGACGAGGGGGTACATGGCGCCGGAATGGGTGTCGAGCCTGGCCATCAGCGACAAGGTCGACGTGTACAGCTTCGGCGTCGTGCTGCTGGAGCTGGTGAAAGGGGTCAGGGTGGCGGACGGCGACCAGAATACGGACGTCAGGGCCGTGGCCAAGGCCGTGGGCGAGAAGATGCATTCCGGCAGCGTGGATGATCTTGTGGATGGCCGGCTCGCCGGCGACTTTAACCGCGCACAGGTGAAGGTGGTGGTTGGTGTTGCCTTGTCGTGCTTGGAGGAGGAGAGGAACCGGCGGCCGAGCATGAGCGCGGTGGTGCAGGCGCTCGTCTCCGTTGAAGATGCGTGAACCCAAAGGTGGTCGATCAGTAATTCCTTTGGAACAGACCACGTTTACTTTATTTATTTTATATTTTGGCCAATCAGTAATTCATGT
This sequence comes from Triticum aestivum, assembly GCF_018294505.1. Lineage (NCBI taxonomy): Eukaryota > Viridiplantae > Streptophyta > Magnoliopsida > Poales > Poaceae > Triticum > Triticum aestivum. The sequence continues at coordinate 465,017,352 of NC_057803.1, read as the reverse complement.
ACGAGCGCTCTTCATGTACTCAACACTTTTGCTCACTCTTAGTGATAACCGTATCCTCCGAAAACTCCAAACAATACTGTGCTTCCGAACGTAGTCTTTGCCCCAAAAGTGCACATCACTTAGCTATAATTATTGGCCGAAAGTAATTGTAGCAAATATCAAATTTGTATTATATACTCTCTCCATCTGCAAATACTTGTCAAAGAAATGGATTTGTCTATGTCATAAGTTGGTGAAAATACTACAATGGACACACATGCATTCGACTGAACAGAAAAATCTTAAAAAATAGCAAAAAAATTAAAACAATTCTAAAATTTTAGCAAACATGGTCGAGTGTTGTACTCGCATGTGTTTTCATGAAGAAACATGCTGTTTTAGGCGAAAAGGATAAAATCGGACCTCCAAAATGTTCTTTTTAGAGCATCGGTTCTGTCTTTTCTTTCCCCAGAGCACCACAGATTTCATTTTTCACGAAAATTCATACATGGGACTCCATGATGTTTGTTAAAAGTATTTTTAAAACTTTTTGGTGCAGCTGTTGTTTATCTGGTGCAATTGCACCTAGGAGCCAAACGTCCGTGTTGGTGAGTTTGGGATCAAAATGTTTGGTTGTTTATCCAAAGGTTTACATGATTTCTACCGAGTTGCATGTTTTGTTACCCTTGTAGGATTTTCACCTTGTTGACAACAATGATGAGCGCTTCCTCGACAGGGGCTACCCTTCTCCACCAAGCATGTATATAACCTTTTAACGCTAGAAGAAGGCATTTTTTTTTGCTAATGTTGATCTAATTTGGGCTATAAAGTTGCACCAAAGAGAAAATCTTTGCATGGTTTCTATTCCGCAATAGGTTAAACTTCAAAGCAAACCTTTCCCGTATAGACATACTGCGTCTACAAGTGAGTATCGTCAGTGTCATCATCAACTCAAGCATGTTGCCCACATTTTTCTCTCATGCCCTCTTGCCTTAGGGAATTGGCGACGTATGGGCATCTCACCGGTATTAATCACAGAAGGGCAATGGGATAGACCTACCCCCAATGACTACGACTCCTCAGTTTGGACACCTACCCTTTTGAGCATTGCTTCCTGCAAAGGATTGTAGGCAAGAAATAATTTCTCTCAAGTGGTTGGTCTTAAGGTTTGTCAAACCAGCAGGAGCGCTTGAATAACAGTCAATGATCAGTACTTGCACACAACTATAATAGTTGTCTTGGTCCTAACGAAACCAGTGAGTTGGCAGTCGCACTAGCCTTGCTAGTGTTATAAGGATTAACTAGATCATTGATGGCGCGCGTTGCTGCGCCCGTTCATTTTTACAATATAATGATAGGAATTATGTAAATATGTGAGGACGGAAATCATCAAAGTAATATTTACATGAACATATATGATTGAGTGTAGTTTGTGTTGGTTCAAAAATTAACAGTAGTGATACCATATTGGAGCTCGACATTGGTTGCATTATCATTTCCCAATATTTGAGGCAAAAACAGTGCACCACTGAAACTACATATGCCTACACCATATGAAGGCACTTGCAGAAATAGTAGTAGAAACATCGTGAGATGTTATGCCTCAAACCCACTTTATCATCCACAAATATTTTCGATAGAGCTAAAAATTCACCAGATCATATTCTTCCCTAAGAAAGCCTAGTAGTAAGAATTTAAGCCCAGCTAATATTTGAAAAGAAAGGTAGGACACAGTCAAATATAATAGTTTCAATCATTATGAATCGCATGGGAAAAGCAAAGATACAACAGTACTTGTTTCAATCATCCGGAATCGCATGGAAATTGAATAATTGAGTTTCATTTCATTGTCTATGAATTGTTTGAGAAAACTTTCAGGGAGAGAACACAAAATATTCCAGGTATGCTTCTTCTCCAAAGTTTTGTAGTAGATACCTCAACTGAAATATCTTTCTCTACAAAAGATTTATTTCCATAAGCTGAAACCATGCCCTAAAATTATTATACCGACTATCTAGAAGTGACATAAACAAAGAACATAGAAAAGGGGAGAAAGGCAAAGTAAAAGAATTGGCAATCAACCTTTTTATACCTTTTTTGTTTGTGTTGCAGATTATCAATACACATGTGGTGAGAACATGTTCAGATTTTCCACAGTATGCAGTGTAAGATTATATACTGATGAGATGACACCATTTCCCAGTCTAAATCTGAATGGGACTATTTAACTATGTTATCTGCGACTTCTCTTCATTCGACTGAGGCACGTCAACTGCACCGACAAAGCTCTGAACTGGAGATAATATGGCAGACCACAAATCAACTACGCCATAATGCTAATTGTCTGGGAAATTAAAATTAATATAGGGAATCAAGTAGTGAAGGTACCCATGAATCAATTGGAGATATGGACATAATTTTAATTTCAATGGAAGAAATCACAAACACAATTAAAATTACCTATGTCATCATTGTTTAGAGAATCAAGAGATCTGAGTATGAATGCACAAAACAGATACTCATGCAGTTCTTAAGAGTATACAAGTCTGAACAGGAATATGAAATACCGATAGTGTGATTAGAATGATAGGCTAATTGGACACAAAAAGAAAAAAATGACAGTAGAATTATTGTATTACTTGACATCGATCAGTGGCACAGAAGCACCTACTAAAGTGGGATGCATGTCCATGCTTTCAGCCTGAGAAGATCATATTTTTATTGTTTTGAAGTGCTAGTTGTCAATATAAATACTACAAACAACTACCCAAGCCAGAAAATCGCATCCCAAACTTGTCAAATCAATTGTTAGATCAAAAATCCTGAAATTCTTGAACAATATAAGGATCAATGGAGTATATTAATGAACCATCTGGCCTTAATTGGATAGATCTTGTGCTCCCTATGTCCCTCGCTGAATATAGGACATATTAATACTGATATAAATATATGTGGCCTAATGGGCATCCCTGGCATCCCTAGCCGATATGTTTGCTGACTTGATGCGGATGATGTGAGACCCAAATACTCTTTCGGATGACCTTTTACCAGCACGTGCAGCATCAAGGGCACCGTTGTCGACAACCATGCTTCAGGAAACATCTGAGTAGTAAATATTATGGATATATAGCCCGCAAGAATCCTCCAAACCAACAGATCGGAACCAGTCCGTGGCATTTGTAGTCCTCGTCGCCTGGACCCCCTCGTTGGCTGGATCGGCTCCGCTCACGCGCCTTGGCTGATGCGCGCCGCGCTGGATTCCATCGTGCACCTGCCCTCTGGATCACTTCGCACACCTCAACTCCCCTCGCTCGTCTCGGAGGTGCTTTCCTACCCTGGTGGCCGACGGCTCCCTCGCTATCACCGGTGAGTGCGTGAGGCACTGCAATTCGGCCCTGCCCCCTTAGGTAGTACTACCTGGAACGCTGGCGTGGGATTCATCGCGGCAACTCGTGGAGGCATCATCCTTGGTGCCGCGGGTGTGCCTACAGCAGATTAAGGGCGCGGCCAGGCGAGACCGCCGTTGCTAGGGTTTTTGCCGGCGGCGCCGGGTGTGGGTGCAGAGGATCTGGTAAAGTAGAGACATCAGATGAAGTAGTTATGATAGGATTCGTCTGAGCGGTCGGGAGATTGAGAAACAAAGGGAGAGGTCGCTTGGTTTCGTTCGTACCTTGAGTAAAGAAGTTGAGTCCTCCGCCCAAACTCGCTGCCAAGTCATCTGCTGAGTACCGCACGCCGCCGCCGCCACCACAAGTCCTTTGTCACCGCTAGCCCTCCGGCCCGTTACTTCTCCTTCCATCACTTCCATCAGATCAGGAGAGACGACGCCAATTCCCTCGCGCGGCTGGTGTCCGCTGGATCCCATCGACCGCCGGTTCCCTCGCTGGCGGGTCGAACATCGCTAACCCTGGCTGCCACGCGCAGGAGTGGTTGTGGTTGCGGGAATGAGCAACGACGGGAAGATGAGACGTCTCGCACATCTGCTCTTTTTCCCGATGGGCCGTGCTTAGTCTCTTAGCCTCCACACGAGGGATGATTACAGGCCTGGTAGGCCCAATTTAATCCCAGAAGCCGAAAAAAGCCACCAGAGCAGCGGCCCAAAACGGGTTAGTGCTCGTTAGGATCGAACGAAACGACTCGCGATGCGATTAAGAGACAATCGGATGGCAGAAATGATCACAAGTGACAATCCAACGGCCACGAATGCTAATAGCCTAAGAGGGCAGGAAAAGTGCTCAGTTATAATATATTTAAATGTAACTTGTGGTAGAAAATGATAATTGCAACAAAGAAAATAAAAGTTCAGACTGTAAACGAAAATAAAAGAGTATTGATCGAGGTTGAAAGCAATAAGGATGAATGGACTGAGATCCACAATTCCATTCATGGCATCTCTCCATAAAACATAACATGGCATGGTGAAAAAAATACGGTTGTGTATAATTAAATTGCACTTTGTATAACTATGATCATACATGACATAACTGCATATAGTCATGAGGTTTGTGCATCTATAGACCATAATCCAACTGCATCTATAGTAATTTTTCACCCCAAAACTGCCATCCAATATGCATCTCAAATGTATTAAGTAATGCAGAGTATTACATTAAGCATGATGGCATGATGTAGGTAATACATTGCCTTTACCCTAGGCTCATCATCAGGACAACTACTTAACTATCTTTTTCTTCTTAGAGAGAACAATACAATGCAAGTATTTCCCACTTTCTGTCATTGCAGTAGACTACTTGTAAGATTGAACCCATCTAACATATACAACTCCCTCTTGAAGATCATTCATCTAATCATGGTCACTGCAAGACTAATAGATTGGAGAGCTTATATATCTATAAATGTGAACTCATATTAATCCATGAATAAACCATGTATAGATCTGATCATAAAGTGACAATTCATCACCACAACAAACACAACACAAAAATTGCATCATATGGATTACAATCATGTGATCATTGTATTAAAGAATAAGGGAGATATTGTCATCTAGCTATTGTTATGGAACCATAGGCCAAAGAGGACTACTCACACTAGTGTGAGTTAGGTGGACATTGTAGCAGGGCTAGCACATCATCAAATCCTGAATACATTGCAAGCTACAATGTTCCACTTCTATTTACCAAGAACCAAGAGTAATATATATCCATATCCATATCTATATCAATATAAAAAACCCCAAAGGGACATATCCAAATGGTCACGACCATTAAACGTGGTTAATCCAACTACTTAAATCGCTTTAATAGTGAGCGCTCAACACATTTAGCGCAATATTGTCGGCTTTCTAGGAACGGGGATCCCCAGACTTGCCTGCCTGCGGCCCACAACGTGGCTCCTCCAGCGGCCCCGTACGGTCCATCTTCACCAGCAAACACCCAAGACCCTCACGAGGGGCCAAGCCTCGCGAGGCGCATGATGCAAGACCTCCTCAGGGGCGGTCTCACCAGGCTGGCTCGCGAGGGGCGGAGAGATCAAGGCAAGGCGAACCTCGCGAGGTTCCAATGACGTAAGCCATGAGGACCAAGACCAGGCGGGCGCCAGCGCACACAGTGTCCTCGTTTCCTTTTTGGTGCTAAGGAGGCAAGCACAGGCGAGGAGTTCCGGAGCATCGGACAAAGGTTTCCATATCGGTGCAACAAGACCAAGACCAGCAGGATGGCAGGACGGAGGTCACCGTGGAGCCCAAGACAGCGTCACCACCTGAGCCTTTGGCAGGCGAAGACTACTTTTGTCAGGATAGCTTGTACTAGCTGTTCCCCTTCAAATTGACCGTTGTGGGATCCCTTCCCGCTAGATATTTGGGAAGAGGACCAGGACCTCTATAAATAGGACTAGCCACCACCATAGGGAGGGGATCAGATCTTGAGGGGATCGACCGGATCTTGGATCGGAGCCATTCCATCCTTAGCCTCACAAAAGTTCACCAAGCACAAGAACACCTCTCCTCAGGAGGCTGTTCTTCCCCTATAACTATTCATCCTCAGCCCAAAATGCAATCCACCACACCACACTGGAGTAGGGTATTACACCAAATGGTGGCCTGAACTAGTATAAATCTTGTGTCTCATGTTCTTTGGGTCCGTCAAGCTAGGCCGTGAGATCGTTGAGTGTGTGAGCTAGAGAGGGGGGATATCTTCGTGCACACCCTAGTGTTCGAACCTCAAGGGTTTTGTCGAAACCCAAAATCTGACATTTGGCGCACCAGGTAGGGGTGCGTGGAAGCCTTCTTCTTCGTCGATCCACGCTTCGTCACTCCACCAAGCTCATGGCCGACGCTCGCCGGGTTCGCGCGGAGCGCCGGGCCGCTCTCGCCGCCCATGTCGCTCAGACAGCCCCAGTAGGCGGGCCTCCCCGTCGTTCTCCGTCACCCGCCGCCAATGCCGTCATCGATCCGGCGGCAAACAAGCAGCAAGCCTCTTCGCTGCATCCCTCCGTGCGCCATGACGGCCACACCGCCACCCCGTCGCTGACTCCGACCGGCTCATCATCTCACGCTCGCCACGCACAACACTAATGACTGTCAAGAGCGCAACGAACGGGGCTACGACTGAGGAGGTGGACGTGGTGGAGGACGTTGGGACGACCGTGGGCCCCGCCAGGAGTGGTGCGGCCAGCCTCACGAGGGTCGTTGGCAGGACCAGCCTCGTGAGGGCGTCTGGAGGGACCAGCCTCGTGAGGATCGTCCTCAGGGCAACCCTGGTCTCCCTCCGCTGCCGCTGCCAAGAAGGAATGACAACCATCAATAGGATGAGGGGGCTAGGGGCTTCCAAGAGCCGCGAGCCATCGCCTGCATCTTGGGCGGAGCTCAAGACCCAGCCTCTCAGTGAGTCTTCAAGCAGTTTGCTCGCGAGGTGAACGCAGTCCTCCCGAGGCTCGAGGCCACGCGCCCGCTCAAATGGTTCAAATACGCCATCACCTTTAGCTCGGCGGACCAGCTCAAGTGCGCGGCAACGGCCGACGTTCTCCCGATGCTCTATTCACCCGTCATCAGTAATGTCCAAGTCACCAAGACCCTCATCGACGGTGGCGCAGGGCTCAATGTCCTATCCGTCGAGACCTTCGACAGCCTTCAAGTGCCATACGACCAGCTCCAGCCTACCAAGCCTTTCTCAGGAGTGAATGGCGGCTCTACCACCCCAATAGGGCAGGTTCGCCTCCCTGTCACCTTCGGTCAGCATGACAACTACCACACCGAGCTCATCAACTTCGACGTCGCCCACATCCGTCTGCCGTACAATGCCATCCTCGGGTACCCAACGCTGGCCAAATTCATGGCAGTCGCCCACCATGGCTACAACGTCCTCAAGATGCCCGGAAGCGACGGAATCATCACCGTCCCCTGCGAAGAAAGAGACGCGGTGTGCTCCCTCGAGCGCGCCTTCCAAGCTGCATCAATGGAAGACCACAATAGCAATGCAGCGCAGTACCCTCCTGAGGCCAACCCCAAAAAGAAGAAGCAGCTGCTCCACACTGGACCTCAAGGGAGCGGCACCTCTGGTGGCACCACTTCAGGATCTATGCCCGCGCCTGGGGCGCCCCTCTCCCTCGCATAGGGAGGTGCGCCTGGCGCCGTCCTCGAGCAGGGCTCGGGGGCTCTCTTCTGGAGGGCCTCAGACCTGGCCAACATCGCGAGGGAGGCGCTCGGGCACCGCATGGAGGCGTGCTTTGCGTCAGGTCTCCCTCAGGAGGACACCGGGCAAGGAGCACCCGACGCTTAGGAGTTCATCACCAAAGCATCTCAGGAGCTTCAGGAAGCAAGAGCAATACGCGGCGACCGCCGCGCACCTGGCGTTGCTCCCCACCCAGGCGAGGGTGGTGAGCTGCGCGTCTACATCGACATCCCAGGGCTCAACCGGGCCGCATCTCAGGAGCGCTTCTGGCCTTCGCGTGTTGGTCGGTGTGAGGACCCGCCTCACAGCTACGTTCACATGCCGCTCGGCCTGCTGATACGTCTCCGCCGTATCTACTTTTCCATACACTTTTGCCCTTGTTTTGGACTCTAACTTGCATGATTTGAATGGAACTAACCCGGACTGATGCTGTTTTTAGCAGAATTGCCATGGTGTTATTTATGTGCAGAAACAAAAGTTCTCGGAATGACCTGAAACTCCACGGATATTATTTCTGGAAATAATAAAAAATACTAGCAAAGAATCAAGGCCAGGGGCCCCACACCCTAGCCACAAGGCTGGGGGGCGCGCCCCCTGCCTCGTGGCCCCCTGGAGCTCCACCGACCTCAACTCCAACTCCATGTATTCGTGTTCGGGGAGAAAAAATTAGGGAGAAGGATTCATCGCGTTTTATGATACGGAGCCGCCGGCAAGCCCTAAACTCTCTCGGGAGGGCTGATATGGAGTCCGTTCGGGGCTCCGAAGAGAGAAATCCATCGCCGTCGTCATCATCAACCTTCCTCCATCACCAATTTCACGATGCTCACCGCCGTGCGTGAGTAATTCCATCGTAGGCTTGCTGGACGGTGATGGGTTGGATGAGATTTATCATGTAATCGAGATAGTTTTGTTAGGGTTTGATCCCTAGTATCCACTATGTTCTGAGATTGATGTTGCTATGACTTTGCTATGCTTAATGCTTGTCACTAGGGCCCGAGTGCCATGATTTCAGATCTGAACCTATTATGTTTTCATGAATATATGTGAGTTCTTGATCCTATCTTGCAAGTCTATAGTCACCTACTATGTGTTATGATCCGGCAACCCCAAAGTGACAATAATCGGGACCACTCCCGGTGATGACCGTAGTTTGAGGAGTTCATGTATTCACTATGTGTTAATGCTTTGGTCTGGCACTCTATTAAAAGGAGGCCTTAATATCCCTTAGTTTCCGCTAGGACCCCGCTGCCACGGGAGGGTAGGACAAAAGATGCCATGCAAGTTCTTTTCCATAAGCACGTATGACTATATTCGGAATACATGCCTACATCACATTGATGAATTGTAGCTAGTTCTGTGTCACCCTAGGTTATGACTGTTACATGATGAACCACATCCGACATAATTCTCCATCACCGATCCAATGCCTACGAGCTTTCCATATATTGTTCTTCGCTTATTTACTTTTTCGTTGCTATTGTTATCATCACTATAAAACACCAAAAATATTACTTTTGCTACCGTTACCTTTTGCCACCGTTACCACTACTATCATATTACTTTGCTGCTAAATACCTTGCTATAGATATTAAGTTATCCACGTGTGGTTGAATTGACAACTCAGCTGCTAATACTTGAGAATATTCTTTGGCTCCCCTTGTGTCGAATCAATAAATTTGGGTTGAATACTCTACCCTCGAAAACTGTTGCGATCCCCTATACTTGTGGGTTATCAAGACTATTTTCTGGCGCCATTGCCGGGGAGCATAGCTCTATTCTTTGAGTCACTTGGGATTTATATCTGTTGGTCGCTATGAAGAACTTTAAAGACGCGAAAACAAAAATGTATCCCTCAACTACGAGGGGAGGTAAGGAACTGCCATCTAGCTCTGCACTTGATTCACCTTCTGTTTTGAGTAAGCTTGCGACACCTAAACCTGCTTCAGCTATTAATTCTGATATGTCACATATTGTTGATGATGCCACTTCTGCTATGCATGATACTTATGATGAAACTACCTCTATGCTTGATACTAATGTGCCACTTGGTGAATTTCTTGATGAACAACTTGCTAGGGCTAGAGAGAATGAAATTATTGAAACCGATAGTATTGATGAAAGTGATGATGAAGGCTCTCCTAATAAATTTGAATTGCCTGTTGTGCCCGAGGGCTATGTTATGGATGAAGAAAATAAAAGAGAATTTCTTGCATGCAATGATAGAAGTGATCTTAAGAAATTATTAGCTAAGCTTAAACAAAAAACTCCGAATGCTAGAATGAAATATGATCCTGCTTATGCTACTTCACCTATCTTTGTTACTGGTAAGGATTATGATTCTCTATTGATCCTGATATAATTACTTTGGTTGAATCTGATCCTTTTTATGGCTATGAATCTGAAATTGTTGTGGCACATCTTACTAAATTAAATGATATAGCCACCCTATTCACTAATGATGAGAGAACTCGCTACTTTTATATCCTTAAAATATTTACGTTCTCATTAAAGGGTGATGCTAAGATATGGTTTAATTCTCTTGATCCTGGTTGTGTGCGTAGTCCCCAGGATATGATTTATTACTTCTCTGCTAAATATTTCCCTGCTCATAAGAAACAAGCTGCCTTAAGGGATATATATAATTTTGTGCAAATTGAAGAAGAGAGTCTCCCACAAGCTTGGGGGAGGCTTCTCCAATTACTTAATGCTTTGCCTGATCATCCTCTTAAAAAAAATGAAATACTTGATATCTTTTATAATGGACTAACTGATGCTTCCAGAGACCACCTGTTTAGTTGTGCTGGTTTTGTTTTCAGGGAAAGAACACTAGATTAAGCTGAAATTCTATTGAATAATATGTTGACAAATGAAAATAATTGGACACTTCCTGAGCCAACCCCTAAACCTATTCCTAAACCAACTCCGAAGAAAAGGGGTGTTCTATTTTTCAGTCCTGAAGATATGCAAGAGGCAAAGAAATCCATGAAAGAAAAGGGTATTAAAGCTGAAGATGTTAAGAATTTACCTCCTATTGAAGAAATACATGGTCTTAATTTACCGCCTCTTGAAGAAATATATGGTTTTAATCCATCACCTATTGAAGAAACGCATGGTCTTGATAACCCGACACAGGTAGTAAAGGTAAATTCTCTCTATAGATATGATAAAGCTGAAATCCCTCCTACTAAGTTTGCTACCCAATGTTTGGATGAGGTTGATAGCTTTATGATTAGGCAAGAAGACTTCAATGCTTACTTTGGTAGACAATTGAAACAAAATGCTTATATGATTGAACACTTGGGTGATTATATGTCTAGAGTTAAAGGTGAACTTAAAATCATTAGTAAACATGCTTCTATGGTTACCACTCAAGTAGAACAAGTACTTAAAGCTCAGAATGATTTGCTCAATGAATTAAATAGTAAAAAGAATGATAATGTTGTTAGAGTTATGACTAGAGGTGGTAAAATGACCCAGGAACCTTTGTATCGTGAGGGACATCCTAAGAGAATTGAGCAAGATTCTCAGAGAAATGATATTGACGCACCTAGTCCTTCTAAGAGGAAGAAAAAGAAAAATGATAGGACTTTGCATGCTTCTAGTGAACCTGTTATTGACACCCCTGAGAATTCCAATGATATCTCTATTTCTGATGCTGAAACACAGTCTAGTAATGAGCATGAACCTAGTGATAATGTTAATAATGATGTTCATGTCGATGCTCAACCTAGTAATGACAATGATGTAGAGATTGAACCTGCTGTTGATCTTGATAACCCACAATCAAAGAATCAATGTTATGATAAGAGAGATTTTGTTGCTAGGAAACACGGTAAGGAAAGAGAGCCTTGGGTCCAGAAACCCATGCCTTTTCCTCCTAAGCCATCCAAGAAAAAAAGGATTATGAGGATTTTGAGCGCTTTGCTGAAATGACTAGACCTATCTTTTTGCATATGCGTTTGACTGATATGCTTAAAATGAATCCTTATGCTAAGTACATGAAAGATATTGTTACTAATAAAAGAAAGATACCGGAAGCTGAAATTTCCACCATGCTTGCTAATTATACTTTTAAGGGAGGAATAGCAAAGAAACTTGGAGATCCCGAAGTACCAACTATACCATGCTCCATTAAAAGAAACTATGTTAAAACTGCTTTATGTGATCTTGGAGCCGGTGTTAGTGTTATGCCTCTCTCTTTATATCGTAGACTTGATTTGAATAAGTTGACACCTACTGAAATATCTTTGCAAATGGCTGATAAATCAACTGCTATACCTGTCGGTATTTGTGAGGATGTGCCTATTGTGGTTGCAAACGTTACTATTTTAACGGACTTTGTTAGTCTTGATATTCCCGAGGACGATAGTATGTCTATTATTCTTGGAAGACCCTTTTTGAATACTGCAGGGGCCGTTATTGATTGCACTAAAGGCAATGTCACTTTTCATGTTAATGGTAATGAGCATACGGTACACTTTCCGAGGAAACAACCTCAAGTTCATAGTATAAACTCTATTGGAAAAATTCCATCGATTATTTTTGGAGGTTTTGAATTTCCTCTTCCTACTGTTAAGAAGAAATATGATATTCTTATTGTTGAGGGTGTGCATATCCCCGTTGAGGTAACATAGTGTTATTCGAAATTTCTCCGGTTTCATGTTACTCGAAATGACTTTGTTAACAAGACTTAATCAACCTTGTTAATGGATTCCTTTTGATGAGCATGAGATGGATGAAGTTAGAAAGCACAAGCTTCTGTACCCTCTTTTCACTTTCTGTTATTTATATTAAATAAAGCAAAAATAGTAACTTATGTCTGTTTTCTGAATTATCCATGCAATAAAAAATACCCCGAAAATAAAAGTTCTCCAAATGCCCTGAAATTTAAATATGATTTTTTCTGGAATATTTGAGAATATTTGGCACTCAGAACACAGCAGGGGGAGCTGGCACCTGGCCACGAGGGTCCAGGGCGCGCCCACCCCCCTGGGCGCACCCACCCCCCTGGGCGCACCCCCTGCCTCGAGGGCCCACGGTGGCTCCCCTTCACTTATTCCTGCACCCACACACTTCTTCTTCCTCCCAAAAAAATCACCAGCCAGCTCAAGCACGATTTCTAACTCATTTTGCTGCGATTTTAGATCTCCTTGGTCAAAGCACCTCTCACAAAACTGCTATGGTGGATTGTTCCTTGGTATGTGACTCCTCCATTAGCCCACTTAGTTTTTGTTCTAGTGCTTTATTCATTGCAAATTTGTGCTGCCTAGGTGACCATGTTCTTGAGTTTGCATGTCAAATTTATATGGTTCCAAGTAGTTCTAATGCATGATATAGGCTCTAGGCACTTGTAGGAGTAGTTGCTATCAATTTTGTTGAGTTTGGTTTACTTTTATTTGAAGTTACTAAAAATTACAGAAGAAGAAATATGTTTAGGAAAATGTACCAAGGTGGTCCTTCAAGGAAGACCCAGGCTTGCAATGCGTGATGCTGATGATGAGCCACCAAGGGACGCTCCAGTGCGGCCCTGTGAATGACCTTCAGAGGACTTCATGGATCGAGCAGGAATTAAGGAGGAATTTAACGCATATTTGTGTAACGCTGATCTTGTGAGCTTCGAGGCAGAAAAGTGCCGTCAGTACCACTATCTCACTAGTTCCTTTGTGAGGAGGTTTGAATTTTCATCTTCGCGCAATACTCAAACTGTCCTATTTGATCTTTATGAAAATTCTTATACTATGGACTTAGAGGATTTTACTGATACGTCTCCGACGTATCTACTTTTCCAAACACTTTTGCCCTTGTTTTGGACTCTAATTTGCATGATTTGAATGGAACTAACCCGGACTGACGTTGTTTTCAGCAGAATTACCATGGTGTTATTTATGTGCAGGAGCAAACATTCTCGGAATGACCTAAAACTTCACGGAGCCACTTTTCAGAAAATAAGAAAAATACCTGCAAAATATGAAGGCCAGGGGGCCCACCACCTTGCCATGAGGGTGGGGGCGTGCCTGCCCCCCTAGGGCGGGCCCCCCCTACCTCGTGGGCCCCCTGTTGCCTCTTCGACTCCAACTCCACCTCCATATATTGAGTTTCGGGGAGAAAAAAATCAGAGAGAAGAAATCATCGCGTTTTACGATACGGAGCCACCGCCAAGCCCTAAAACCTCTTGGGAGGGCTGATCCGGAGTTCGTTCGGGGCTCCGGAGAGGGGAATCCGTCGCCATTGTCATCATCAACCATCCTCCATCACCAATTTCATGATGCTCACCTCCGTGCGTGAGTAATTCCATCGTAGGCTTGTTGGACGGTGGGGTTGGATGGGATCTATCATGTAATCGAGTTAGTTTTGTTAGGGTTTGATCCCTAGTGTCCACTATGTTCTGAGTTTGATGTTGCTATGACTTTGCTATGCTTAATGCTTGTCACTAGGGCCCGAGTGCCATGATTTCAGATCTGAACCTATTATGTTTTCATCAATATATGAGTGTTCTTGATCCTATCTTGCAAGTCTATAGTCACCTATTATGTGTTATGATCCGTTAACCCCGAAGTGACAATAATCAGGATACTTACCAGTGATGACCGTAGTTTGAGGAGTTCATGTATTCACTATGTGTTAATGCTTTGTTCCGGTTGTCTATTAAAAGGAGGCCTTAATATCCCTTAGTTTTCGTAAGGACCCTGCTGCCATGGGAGGGTAGGACAAAAGATGTCATGCAAGTTCTTTTCCATAAGCATGTATGACTATATTCGGCATACATGCCTACATTATATCAATGAACTAGAGCTAGTTCTTTGTCACACTAGGTTATGACTGTTACATGATGAACCGCATCCGGCATAATTCTCCATCACTGATCCATTGCCTACGAGCTTTCCATATATTGTTTTCCGCTTATTTACTTTTCCGTTGCTATTGCTATCATCACTACAAAATACCAAAAACATTACTTTTACTACTGTTACCTTTTGCTACCATTATCACTACTATCATATTACTTTGCTACTAAATATTGTGCTGCAGATATTAAGTTTCTAGGTGTGGTTGAATTGACAACTCAGCTGTTAATACTTGAGAATATTCGTTGGCTCCCCTTGTGTCGAATCAATAAATTTGGGTTGAATACTCTACCCTCGAAAACTGTTGCGATCCCCTATACTTGTGGGTTATCAAGACTATTTTCTGGCGCCGTTGCCGGGGAGCATAGCTCTATTCTTTGAGTCACTTGGGATATATATCTTCTTATCATTATGAAGAACTTAAGAGATCCAAAAACCAAGATCTATCTCTCAACTACGAGGGGAGGTAAGGAACTGCCTTCTAGCTCTGCACTTGATTCACCTTCTATTATGAGTAAGCTTGCGACACCTACACCAGCTTCTGCTATTCGTTCTGATATGTCGCATGTTATTGATGATGCCACTTCTGCTATGCATGATACTTATGATGAAACTACCTCTATGCCTGATACTACTGTGCCACTTAGTGATTTTCTTGATGAACAACTTGCTAGGGCTAGAGAGATTGAAAATATTGAATCTGATGATACTGATGAAAGTGATGATGAAGAATCACTTGTTATTCCTAAGGGTTATGTCTTTGATCAAGAAGCTTCTTTACCTATTTTAGCGTGCCAAAATAGAACTGAACTCAAAAGATTATTAGCTAAATGGAGTAAGCAATCTTTAAATGCTAGAATGAAACCTGACCCTGCTTTTGCTACTTCACCTATCTTTGTTACTCATAAGGATTATGAATTCTCTGTTGATCCTGATATAATTACTTGGGTTGAATCTAATCCTTTTCATGGTTATGAATCTGAAACTGTTGTGGCACATCTTACTAAATTGAATGATATAGCTACCTTGTTCACTAAAGATGAGAGAACTTGTTACTTTTATATCCTTAAATTATTTCCGTTCTCATTAAAGGGTAATGCTAAGATATGGTTTAATTCTCTTGATCCTGGTTGTGTGCGTAGTCCCCAGGATATGATTTATTACTTCTCTGCTAAATATTTCCCTGCTCATAAGAAACAAGCTGCTTTAAGGGATATATAATTTTGTGCAAATTGAAGAAGAGAGTCTCCCACAAGCTTGGGGAGGCTTCTCCAATTACTTAATGCTTTGCCTGATCATCCTCTTAAGAAAAATGAAATACTCGGTATCTTTTATAATGGACTAACCGATGCCTCTAGAGATTACCTGGATAGTTGTGTTGGTTCTATTTTCAGGGAAAGAACACCGGATGAAGCTAAAATTTTATTGAATAATATATTGGCAAATGAAAATAATTGGACACCTCAGAAGCCAATTCCTGAGCCTATTCCTAAACCAACTCCGAAGAAGAGGGGTATTCTATTTCTCAGTCCTGAAGATATGCAAGAGGCAAAGAAATCTATGAAAGAAAAAGGTATTAAAGATGAAGATGTTAAGAATTTACCTCCTATTGAAGAAATACATGGTCTTAATTTACCGCCTATTGAAGAAACATATAATCTTAATCCTTTACCTATTGTAGAAACTCATGGTCTTGATAACCCGACATAGGTAGTAAAGGCAAATTCTCTCTATAGATATGATAAAGCCGTAATCCCATTTACTAAATTTGCTAGCCCATGCTTAGATGAGTTTGATAAATTTATGGCTAAGCAAGAAGACTTTAATGCTTATTTTGGTAGACAATTGAAAAACAATTCAAATATGCTTGAACACTTGGGTGATTATATGGCTAATGTTAAAGGTGAACTTAAACTTATTGGTAAACATGCTTCTATGGTTACCACTCAAGTAGAACAAGTACTTAAAGCTCAAAATGATTTGCTCAATGAATTGAATAGTAAAGATAATGATAATGTTGTTAGAGTGGCTACTAGAACTGGTAGAATGACTCAAGAACCTTTGTATCCTGAAGGTCACCCTAAGAGAATTGAGCAAGATTCTCAGAGAAATAACATAGATGTACCTAGTTCTTCTAAAAAGAAGAAAAAGAAAAATGATAGGACTTTGCATGCTTCTAGTAATCCTATTGTTGAAACACCTGAGAATCCAAATGATATTTCTATTTCTGATGCTGAAACTCAATCTGGTAATGAACCTGAAACTAATGATAATGTTAATAATAATGTTCATAATGATGCTCAACCTAGTAATGATAATGACATAGAAATTGAACCTCCTGTTGATCTTGATAACCCACAATCAAAGAATCAACGTTATGATAAGAAATATTTTGTTGCTAGGAAACATGGTAAAGAAAGAGAGCCTTGGGTTCAGAAACCCATGCCTTTTCCTCCCAAACCATCCAAGAAAAAGGATGATGAGGATTTTGAGCGCTTTGCTGAAATGATTAGACCTATCTTTTTGCGTATGCGATTAACTGATATGCTTAAAACCAATCCTTATGCTAAGTACATGAAAGATATTATTACAAATAAAAGAAAGATACCGGAAGCTGAAATTTCCACCATGGTTGCTAATTATACTTTTAAGGGTGGAATACCAAAGAAACTTGGAGATCCAGGAGTACCAACTATACCGTGCTCCATTAAAAGAAACTATGTTAAAACTACTTTATGTGATCTTGGAGCCGGTGTTAGTGTTATGCCTCTCTCTTTATATCGTAGACTTGATTTGAATAAGTTGACACCCACTGAAATATCTTTGCAAATGGCTGATAAATCAACTGCTATACCTGTCGGTATTTGTGAGGATGTGCCTGTTGTAGTTGCAAACGTTACCATTTTAACGGACTTTGTTATTCTTGATATTCTCGAGGACGATAGTATGTCTATTATTCATGGAAGACCCTTTTTGAATACTGCAGGGGCTGTTATTGATTGCACTAAAGGCAATGCCACTTTTCATGTTAATGGTAATGAGCATACGGTACACTTTCTGAGGAAACAACCTCAAGTTCATAGTATCAACTCTATTGGAAAAATGCCATCGATTATATTTGGAGGTTTTGAATTTCCTATTCCTATTGTCAAGAAGAAATATGATATTCTTATTATTGGGGATGTGCATATCCCCGTTGAGGTAACATAGTGTTATTCGAAATTTCTCCGGTCCCATGTTATTCGGAATGAGTTTGTTAACAAGACTTGATCAACCTTGTTAGTGGATTCGTTTTGATGATCATGAGATGGATGAAACTAGAAGGCACAACCTTTTGTACCCCACTTTTACTTTCTGTTATTTATATTAAATAAAATAAAAATAAATATTTTTCTGTCTGTTATCTGATTATCCGTGCAATATAAAAATACCTCAAAAATAAAAGTTTTCCAAATGCCCTAAAATTTAAATATGATTTTTTTAGAATATTTGAGGATTTATGGAACTGAGAACACACCAGGGGGGTCAACCACCTGCTCACGAGGGTGGAAGGTGCGCCCACCCCTCTAGTGCGCCCCCTGCCTCGTGGGCCCACGGTGGGCCCCCTCCACCTATCCTTTCACCCATACACTTCATCTTCCTCCCACAAACATGAATAACCAGCTCAAACCCGAGTCCAAGCTCATTTTGCTGCCATTTTCGATCTCCTTGCTCAAAGCACCTCTCACAAAACTGCTTGGGGAGATTGTTCCTTGGTATGTGACTCCTCCATTGGTCCAATTAGTTTTTGTTCTAGTGCTTTATTCAATGCAAATTTGTGTTGCTTAGGTGACCCTGTTCTTGAGCTTGCATGTCAAATTTATATGGTCAAAAGTAGTTTTGATGCATGATATAGGCCCTAGGCACTTGTAGGAGTAGTTGCTATCAATATTATTGAGTTTGGTTTACCTTTATTTTGAAGTTACTAAAAATTTTCAGAATTTTTCAGAGGAAGAAAAATGCTTAGGAAAATGTTCCAAGGTGGTTCTTCAAGGAAGCAAGGACCCAGGCTTATAATGCGTGATGTTGATGAAGAGCCACCAAGAGACGCTCCAGTGTGTCCTTGTGAATGGCCTTCTGAGAACTTTATGGATCGAGCGGGAATTAGGGAAGAATTTAACGCATATTTGCGTAACGCTGATATTGTGAGCTTCGAGGAGGAGAAGTGCAGCCAGTATCACTATCTCACTAGTACCTTTGTGAGGAGGTTTGAATTTTCAACTTCCTGTAATTCTCCAACTGTCCTGTTTGATCTTTATGATAAATCTTACACTATGGACTTAGAGGATTTTACCACTGCTTGCAAACTTCCACAATGGGGTAGTATAAGGGATCCTCGCAAATCTGAATTTAGAGATTTTCTTGCTAGAATAACTGTGGGAGAATCTAGAGATATTACACAAGCTACCATAGGGAGCATTCACTTTCCTGCTATACATTATTTTGCTCTCTTAAGATGAGGCATGTCACATGTGTGTCCCCGATCTTAGTATTCTTAGGAGTGCTGTGTTAGGAGACAAATCATATAATTTGGGAGCCATTGTTGCACATAGGTTGCATCTTAATAGACTTAATGGAGATTTCTTTGGTGGAATTTATGCAACCCGCATAGCTAATTTTCTTGGTATAGCCATACGCGAAGATGATATTGAATTACCTCCTGCTTATCTAGATTTTAATGCTATGGTTCACCACCAGTTTGTTGAGAGGAACGAATCACCTCTCCAGTATCGACTAATCTTTGACAGACACTATGTTGTCCGTATTACTCTCCCTGCTCCTGCCTTCTTTGATTATCAGGCAAGAGGAGGATATACTATTACCAGAGAGGAGGCAGATGAGTATGAGAGGAGAGAGGAGGCCGCTCGTCGCCACGCTGCAGCTCAGCAGGCGATAGCTGCTGCATCGCAGTACGACCCCAACTACTATTATGGATATCCGCCAGGCCAGCCGTGGCCATAGACCAACTTAGGCCAAAAGCCTAAGCTTGGGGGAGTACGTATTTCCCACCGACATTACATTTATGTTCACACACTCATTGCTAGATGTCGGTGCTCATACTTTTTCATTGTATCATCCATGCTAGTTTATTTTCCTTTTTATGCTTTCTTCTTATGTGTTTAATAAACCTTAAGAAAAACCAAAAAAATTAGTTGTAGATTTTAATTAATTTACCTTCCATGCTTGTAGTAGTAATTAAAAATAAAACCAAAAATGATTTCCTGTTCTTCTTTTGCTTGTTGGGAGCTTTCCCGTGTAAATAATTTTATTTCTTTTCTTTTCTTTGGGGGTCGATAGGAGAAGACCATAATTAAATTGTTGAAGTGGCTCTTATATGCATTATTGTTGATCTGACAAAAGAGCCCATATTGCCTTGTCTTCTCATGTTTATTGAATGCTTGCAGATTCTAGCTTAGTCCAATGCATGTGCACTATTATTATTATTATTCACATCATTCGGTCGTGCAAGTGAACGACAATTATGATGTTATATGATGGATTGGCTGAGATGAGAAAAGCTGGTATGAACTCGACCTCTTTTGTTTTTGTAAATATGATTAGTTCATCGTTCCTGGTTCAGCCTATTATGAATAAACATGTTTGTAATGACAATTAGAGATTATAGTTTCTTGTGCCATGCTTGATTAGCTATGAGTTATAATGGTTTACCTTGCGTGCCAACATGCTATTAAAATGGTTATGATGTGGTATGATAGGGTGGTATCCTCCTCTTAATGATTTAAGTGACTTGACTTAGCACATGTTCACGCATGTAGTTGAAACAAAATCAACATAGCCTTCACGATATTTATGTTCATGGTGGATTATATCCTACTCATGCTTGCATTCGGTGTTGATTAATTTTAATGCATGTTCATGACTGTTGTCGCTCTCTAGCTGGTCGCTTCCCAGTTTTTTGCTAGCCTTCACCTGTACTAAGCGGGAATACTGCTTGTGCATCCAATCCCTTAAACCCCAACGTTATTCCACATGAGTCCACTATACCTACCTATATACGGTATCTACCTGCCGTTCCAAGTAAATTTGTATGTGCCAAACTCTAAACCTTCAAATAAATATCCTGTTTGTATGCTCGAATAGCTCATGTATCAACTAGGGTTGTCCATATCTTCCATGTTAGGCGGGTTATTCTCAAGAGGAGTGGACTCCGCTCCTCACTCACGAGATAAATGGCTGGTCACCGGGATGCCCAGTCCCATGCTTTATGCAAACTAAATCAAAATAATTGCAAACAAAACTCCCCCTGGGACTCTTGTTAGTTGGAGGCACTCGTTGTTTCGAGCAAGCCATGGATTGATGCTTGTTGGTGGAAGGGGGAGCATAAACTTTACCATTCTATTTGGGAACCGCCTATAATGTGTGTAGCATGGAAGATATCGCCATCTCTTGGTTGTTATGTTGACAATGAAAGTATACCGCTCAAAATATTATTCACCTCTATTTCAAAACCGAGCTCTGGCACCTCTACAAATCCCTGCTTCCCTCTGCGAAGGGCCTATCTATTTACTTTTATGCTGAGTCATCATCCTCTTATTAAAAAGCACCAGTTGGAGAGCACCGCTGTCATTTGCATTCATTACTGTTAGTTTACATTGAGTATGACTTGACTGGATCTCTTTTACCATGAATTAAAATGTCTAGTCAGTCCTTGGTCTTTAAAGGTGCTCTGCATTTATGTTTTGCAGTCTCAGAAAGGGCTAGCGAGATGTCACCTTGTTATATCATATTATGATTGTTTTGAGAAAGTGTTGTCATCCGAGATTTATTATTATGCCTCGCTAGTTGATTATGCCATTGATATGATTAAACTTGAGAACTATGCGTTATTGTGAATGTGGTTAGTTATAATCTTTGCTGAAAACTTGAATGCTGGCTTTACATATTTACAACAACAAGAGCAAACAGAGTTTGTAAAAGTTTTTCTTTATCACTTTCAGTTTGTCAACTGAATTGCTTGAGGACAAGCAAAGGTTTAAGCTTGGGGGAGTTGATACGTCTCCAAGGTATCTACTTTTCCAAACACTTTTGCCCTTGTTTTGGACTATAACTTGCATGATTTGAATGGAACTAACCCGGACTGACGATGTTTTCAGCAGAATTACCATGGTGTTATTTATCTGCAGGAGCAAACGTTCTCGGAATGACCTGAAACTTCACGGAGCCACTTTTCAGAAAATAAGAAAAATACC
Source organism: Triticum aestivum (assembly GCF_018294505.1). Classification (NCBI taxonomy): domain Eukaryota; kingdom Viridiplantae; phylum Streptophyta; class Magnoliopsida; order Poales; family Poaceae; genus Triticum; species Triticum aestivum. The sequence continues at coordinate 464,995,647 of NC_057803.1, read as the reverse complement.
TGCAAAAGATGAAGGCCAGGGGGCCCACCACCTTTCCACGAGGGTGGGGGGCGCGCCCTACTACCTCGTGGGCCCCCTGTTGCCTCTCTGACTCCAACTCCACCTCCATATATTGAGTTTCGGGGAGAAAAAAAATCTGAGAGAAGAAATCATCATGTTTTACGATACGGAGCCGCTGCCAAGCCCTAAAACCTCTCGGGAGGGCTGATCTGGAGTCTGTCGGGGCTCCGGAGAGGGGAATCCGTTGCCATCGTCATCATCAACCATCCTCCATCACCAATTTCATGATGCTCACCGCCGTGCGTGAGTAATTCCATCGTAGGCTTGCTGGACGGTGATGGGTTGGATGGGGTCTATCATGTAATCGAGTTAGTTTTGTTAGGGTTTGATCCCTAGTGTCCACTATGTTATGAGATTGATGTTGCTATGACTTTGCTATGCTTAATGCTTGTCACTAGGGCCCGAGTGCCATGATTTCAAATCTGAACCTATTATGTTTTCATCAATATATGAGTGTTCTTGATCCTATCTTGCAAGTCTATAGTCACCTACTATGTGTTATGATCCGTTAACCCCGAAGTGACAATAATCGGGATACTTACCGGTGATGACCGTAGTTTGAGGAGTTCATGTATTCACTATGTGTTAATGCTTTGTTCCGGTTGTCTATTAAAAGGAGACCTTAATATCCCTTAGTTTCCGTAAGGACCCCGCTTCCACGGGAGGGTAGGACAAAAGATGTCATGCAAGTTCTTTTCCATAAGCACGTATGACTATATTCGGAATACATTCCTACATTATATCAATGAACTAGAGCTAGTTATGTGTCACCCTAGGTTATGACTATTACATGATGAACCGCATCCGGCATAATTCTCCATCACTGATCCATTGCCTACGAGCTTTCCATATATTGTTTTCCGCTTATTTACTTTTCCGTTGCTATTGCTATCATCACTACAAAATACCAAAAATATTACTTTTACTATTGTTACCTTTTGCTACCATTATCACTACTGTCATATTACTTTGCTACTAAATACTTTGCTGCAGATATTAAGTTTCCAGGTGTGGTTGAATTGACAACTGAGCTGCTAATACTTGAGAATATTCTTTGGCTCCCTGCTACCTCTTGAGCTTGCGTTGGATTTCCCGGAAGAGGAAGGGATGATGCAGCAAAGTAGCGTAAGTATTTCCCTCAGTTTTTGAGAACCAAGGTATCAATCCAGTAGGAGGCCACGCTCAAGTCCCTCGTACCTGCACAAAACGATAGCTACTCGCAACCAACGCGATTAGGGGTTGTCAATCCCTTCACGGTCACTTACGAGAGTGAGATCTGACAGATATAATATTTTTCGTATTTTTTGGTATGGAGATGCAAAGTGAAAAGTAAAGGGCAAAGTAAAAAGCAAAACAAGATTAAAGTGATGGAGATTGATATGATGAGAATAGACCCGGGGGCCATAGGTTTCACTAGTGGCTTCTCTCAAGAGCATAAGTATTCTACGGTGGGTGAACAAATTACTGTTGAGCAATTGACAGAATTGAGCATAGTTATGAGAATATCTAGGCATGATCATATATATAGGCATCACGTCCGTGACAAGTAGACCGAAACGATTCTGCATCTACTACTATTACTCCACTCATCAACCGCTATCCAGCATGCATCTAGACTATTAAGTTAAAAACAGAGTAACGCTTTAAGCAAGATGACATGATGTAGAGAGATAAATTCATGCAATATGAAATAAACCCCATCTTGTTATCCTCGATGGCAACGATGCAATACGTGCCTTGTTGCCCCTTCTGTCACTGGGAAAGGACATCGCAAGATCGAACCCAAAGCTAAGCACTTCTCCCATGGCAAGAACTACCAATCTAGTTGGCCAAACCAAACGGATAATTCGAAGAGACTTGCAAAGATAACCAATCATACATAAAAGAATTCAGAGAAGATTCAAATATTATTCATAGATAGACTTGATCATAAACCCACAATTCATCGGTCTCAACAAACACACCGCAAAAAGAAGATTACATCGAATAGAACTCCACAAGAGAGGGGGAGAACTTTGTATTGAGATCCAAAAAGAGAGAAGAAGCCATCTAGCTACTAACTATGGACCCGAAGGTCTTAGGTAAACTACTCACACTTCATCGGAGAGGCTATGATGATGTAGAAGCCCTCCGTGATGACTGCCCTCTTCGGCGGAGCTCCGGAACAGGCCCCAAGATGGGATCTCGTGGATACAGAAAGTTGCGGCAGTGGAATTAGGTTTTTGGCTCCTGTTCTGATTGTTTGGGGGTACGTAGGTATATATAGGAGGAAGGAGTACGTCGGTGGAGCACCGAGGGGCCTACGAGGCAGGGGGCGCGCCCTAGGGGGGCGCCCCCCACCCTCATGACCGCCTCTTTGACTCCTTGGATTAGGGTCCAAGTCTCCTGGATCACGTTCGGTGAGAAAATCACGTTCCTGAAGGTTTCATTCCGTTTGGACTCCGTTTGATATTCTGTTCCTCCGAAATACTGAAATAGGCAAAAAAACAGCAATTCTGGGCTGGGCCTCCGGTTAATAGGTTAGTCCCAAAAATAATATAAAAGTGGAAAATAAAGCCCAATATAGTCCAAAACAGTAGATAATATAGCATGGAGCAATCAAAAATTATAGATACGTTGGAGACGTATCAGGCATCCCCAAGCTTAATTCCTGCTCGTCCTCGAGTAGGTAAATGATAAAAAAGGAAATTTTGATGCGGAGTGCTACTTGGCATAATTTCAATGCAAATCTTCTTAATTGTGATATGAATATTCAGATTCTAAATATTCAAGACAAAAGTTTAAATTTACATAAAAATAATAATACTTCAAGCATACTAACAAAGCAATTATGTCTTCTCAAAATAACATGGCCAAAGAAAGTTATCCCTACAAAATCATGTAGTCTGGCTATGCTCTATCTTCACCACACAAAGTATTTAAATCATGCACAACCCCGATGACAAGCCAAGCAATTGTTTCATACTCTAACTTTTTCAGAACTTTTTCAATCTTCACGCAATACATGAGCGTGAGCCATGGATATAGCACAATAGGTGGAATAGAATGGTGGTTGTGGAGAAGACAAAAAGGAGAAGATAGTCTCACATCAACTAGGCGTATCAACGGGCTATGGAGATGCCCATCAATAGATATCAATGTGAGTGAGTAGGGATTGCCTTGCAACGGATGCACTAGAGCTATAAGTATATGAAAGCTCATCAAAAGAAACTAAGTGGGTGTGCATCCAACTTGCTTGCTCACGAAGACCTAGGGCATTTTGAGGAAGCCCATCATTGGAATATACAAGCCAAGTTCTATGATGTAAAATTCCCACTAGTATATGAAAGTGATAACATGAGAGACTCTCTACTATGAAGATCATGGTGCTACTTTGAAGCACAAGTGTGGTAAAAGGATAGTAACATTGTCCCTTCTCTCTTTTTCTCTCATTTTTTTATTTGGGCCTTTTCTCTTTTTTATGGCCTCTTTTCTTTCTCTTTTTTTGGGCTACTTTGGCCTCTTTTATTTATTTTTCGCCCGGAGTCTCATCCCGACTTGTGGGGGAATCATAGTCTCCATCATCCTTTCCTCACTGGGACAATGCTCTAATAATGATGATCATCACACTTTTACTTTCTTACAACTCAACAATTACAACTCGATACTTAGAACAAAATATGACTCTATATGAATGCCTCCGGCGGTGTACCGGGATATGCAATATGACAATGATGGAGTGTGTCATAATAAACGGAATGGTGGAAAGTTGCATGGCAATATATCTTGGAATGGCTATGGAAATGCCATAATAGGTAGGTATGGTGGCTGTTTTGAGGAAGGTATATGGTGGGTGTATGATACCGGCGAAAGGTGCGCGGTATTAGAGAGGCTAGCAAAGGTGGAAGGGTGAGAGTGCGTATAATCCATGGACTCAACATTAGTCATAAAGAACTCATATATTTATTGCAAAAATCTAGAAGTTATCAAAGCAAAGTATTACACGCATGCTCCTAGGGGGATAGATTGGTAGGAAAAGACCATCGCTAGTCCCCGACCGCCACTCATAAGGAAGACAATAAATAAACAAATCATGCTCCGACTTCATCACATAACGATTCACCATACGTGCATGCTACAGGAATCACAAACTTTAACACAAGTATTCTTTAAATTCACAACTACTCAACTAGCATGACACTAATATTATCACATTCATATCTCAAAACAATTATCAAGTATCAAACTTTTCTTAGTATTCAACACACTCAAAAGAAAGTTTCACAAATCTTGAATACCAAGCATATTATTATTAAGCAAATTACCATGCTATTAAGAGACTCTCAAAATAATTTAAGTGAAGCATTAGATATCAATAGTTTCTTTAAAACAAATCCACCACCGTGCTCTAAAAGATCCAAGTGAAGCACATAGAGCAAAATTATAACGCTCAAAAGATATAAGTGAAGCACATAGAGCAAAACTACATAGCTCAAAAGATATAAGTGAAGCACATAGAGTATTCTATCAAATTTTAATTCATGTATGGATCTCTCAAAAGGTGTGTACAGCAAGTATGATTGTGGCATACTAAAACACAAAGAAAAATAATACAAGACGCTCCAAGCAAAACACATATCATGTTGGTGAATAAAAATATAGCTCCAAGTAAATTACTGATGGAAGTGGACGAAACAGGGGATGCCTTCCGGGGCATCCCCAAGCTTTGACTTTTTGGTGTCCTTGGATTATCTTGGGGGTGCCATGGGCATCCCCAAGCTTAGGCTCTTGCCACTCCTTGTTCCATAATCCATCAAAAGAATTCACCCAAAACTTGAAAACTTCACAACACAAAACTTAAAGTAGAAAACTCGTGAGCTCCGTTAGCGAAAGAAAACAAAAGACCACTTCAAGGTACTGTAATGAACTCATTCTTTATTTATATTGGTGTTAAACCTACTGTATTCCAGCTTCTCTATGGGTTATAAACTATTTTACTAACTATAGAATCATCAAAATAAGCAAACAACACACGAAAAACAGAATCTGTCAAAAACAGAACAGTCTGTAGTAATCTGTAGCTAGCGCAAGATCTGGAACCCCAAAAATTCTAAAATAAATTTCTGGACGTGAGGAATTTATCTATTAACTATCTTAAAAAATAATTAACTAAATAGCACTCTTCAAATAAAAATGACATCAGTTCTCGTGAGCGCTAAAGTTTCTGTTTTTTACAGCAAGTTCAACAAGACTTTCCCCAAGTCTTCCCAACGGTTCTACTTGGCACAAACACTAATTAAACACAAAAAAACACAACCAAAACAGAGGCTAAATAATTTATTTATTACTAAACAGTAGCAAAAAGCAAGGAATAAAAATAAAATTGGGTTGCCTCCCAACAAGCGCTATCGTTTAACGCCCCTAGCTAGGCATAAAAGCAAGGATAGATCTAGGTATTGCCATCTTTGGTAGGCAATCCATAAGTGGCTCTCATGATAGTTTCATATGGAAATTTTATTTTATTTCTTGGGAAGTGTTCCATGCCCTTTTTTAATGGAAATTGAAATCTAATATTCCCTTCCTTCATATCAATAATCGCACCAACCGTTCTAAGGAAAGGTCTACCAAGAATAATAGGGCAAGAAGGATTGCAATCTATATCAAGAACAATGAAATCTACGGGCACATAATTCCTATTTGCAACAATAAGAACATCATTAATCCTTCCCATAGGTTTCTTAATAGTAGAATCCGCAAGATGCAAGTTTAGAGAGCAATCATCAAAATTGCGGAAATCTAGCAAATCACACAAAGTTTTGGGATAGTGGAGACACTAGCACCCAAATCACACAAAGCATAAAACTCATGATCTTTAATTTTAATTTTAATAGTTGGTTCCCACTCATCATAGAGTTTTCTAGGGATAGAAACTTTCAACTCAAGTTTTTCTTCATAAGATTGCATCAAGGCATCAACAATATGTTCGGTGAAGGCTTTCTTTTGACTATAAGCATGTGGAGAATTTAGCACGGATTGCAACAAGGAAATACAATCAATTAAAGAGCAACTTTCATAATTAAATTCCTTGAAATCCAATATAGTGGGTTTAGCAACATCTAGATTTTTATTTCTTTCAATCCCACTTTCATCAATTTCATCATAAAGATCTAAATACTCTGAATTTTTAGAACGCCTTCTAGGTAAAGGAAGATCATAATCAGTTTCATCAAGATTCATATTGCAAAACAAATATTTAATAGGAGACATCAATAACTTTTAGATATTCATCTTGATTTTCATAGGAATTCGGTTTAGCGGCCATCTTATTGACTAAGGTGGCTTGCATATCCGAAATTTCAGCAATCATCTTTTCTAGACAAGCAATTTGGGATCTTATACCATCAAATTATTTAGACATATCATCAAGCTCTTTATTCATATAACTCATAAAACTTTTTTGTTCCTTAAGCTCGTTTCTAAAGAAATTATTATGCTCGAATTGCAAAACCATAAACTTCCTAACGTTGTTTTCAATCTCCTCTTTAGGGTGAAGATCACCAAATCTCGGTTGAACCATCGCGACAAACAAGCAATCCAACACACGAGCAAATAAAAGGCAAGCGGGCAAAAAGAGGCGGAGAAGGAGAAGGAGATTGGGAAAGAGAGGGAGAATAAAATGGCAAGGGTGAAGTGGGGGAGAGGAAAACGAGAGGCAAATGGAAAATAATGTAATGCGAGAGATAGGGATTGTGATGGGTACTTGGTATGTTGACTTTTTGCGTAGACTCCCCGGCAACAGCACCAGAAATCCTTCTTGCTACCTCTTGAGCTTGTGCCCGAAGAGGAAGGGATGATGCAGCAGAGTAGCGTAAGTATTTCCCTCAGTTTTTGAGAACCAAGGTATCAATCCAGTAGGAGGCCACGCTCAAGTCCCTCGTACCTGCACAAAACGATAGCTACTCGCAACCAACGCGATTAGGGGTATTCAATCCCTTCACGGTCACTTGCGAGAGTGAGATCTGATAGATATAATATTTTTGGTATTTTTTGGTATAGAGATGCAAAGTGAAAAGTAAAAGGCTAAGTAAAAAAGCAAAATAAGATTAAAGTGATGGAGATTGATATGATGAGAATACACCCGGGGGCCATAGGTTTCACTAGTGGCTTCTCTCAAGAGCATAAGTATTCTACGGTGGGTGAACAAATTACTGTTGAGCAATTGACAGAATTGAGCATATTTATGAGAATATCTAGGCATGATCATGTATATAGGCATCACGTCCGTGACAAGTAGACCGAAATGATTCTGCATCTACTACTATTACTCCACTCATCGACCGCTATCCAGCATGCATCTAGAGTATTAAGTTAAAAATAGAGTAACACTTTAAGCAAGATGACATGATGTAGAGAGATAAATTCATGCAATATGAAATAAACCCCATCTTGTTATCCTCGATGGCAATGATGCAATACGTGCCTTGCTGCCCCTTCTATCACTGGGAAAGGACACCGCAAGATCGAACCCAAAGCTAAGCACTTCTCCCATGGCAAGAACTACCAATCTAGTTGGCCAAACCAAACGGATAATTCGAAGAGACTTGCAAAGGTAACCAATCATACATAAAAGAATTCAGAGAAGATTCAAATATTATTCATAGATAGACTTGATCATAAACCCACAATTCGTCGGTCTCAACAAACACACCGCAAAAAGAAGATTACATCGAATAGATCTCCACAAGAGAGGGGGAGAACTTTGTATTGAGATCCAAAAAGAGAGAAGAAGCCATCTAGCTACTAACTATGGACCCGAAGGTCTGAGGTAAACTACTCATACTTCATCGGAGAGGCTATGATGATGTAGAAGCCCTCCGTGATGACGGCCCTCTCCAGCGGAGCTCTGGAACAGGCCCCAAGATTGGATCTCGTGGATACAGAAAGTTGCGGCGGTGGAATTAGGTTTTTGGCTGCTATTCTGATTGTTTGGGGGTACGTAGGTATATATAGGAGGAAGGAGTATGTCGGTGGAGCACCGAGGGGCCCATGAGGCAGGGGGGCGCCCCCCACCCTCGTGACTGCCTCTTTGACTCCTTGGAGTAGGGTCCAAGTCTCCTGGATCACGTTCGGTGAGAAAATCACGTTCCCGAAGGTTTTATTCCGTTTGGACTCCGTTTGATATTATGTTTCTCCGAAATACTGAAATAGGCAAAAAAACAGCAATTCTGGGCTGGGCCTCCGGTTAATAGGTTAGTCCCAAAAATAATATAAAAGTGGAAAATAAAGCCCAATATAGTCCAAAACAGTAGATAATATAGCATGGAGCAATCAAAAATTATAGATACGTTGGAGACGTATCACTCCCCTTGTGTCGAATCGATAAATTTTGGTTGAATACTCTACCCTCGAAAACTGTTGCGATCCCCTATACTTGTGGGTTATCATTTACCACTACTTGCAAACTTCCACAACGGGGTAGTGCTAGTGAACCTCGCAAATCTGAATTTAGAGATTTTCTTGCTAGTATAACTATGGGGGAATCTAGAGATATAGCACAAGCTACCATAGGGAACATTCATTTTCCTGCTATACATTATTTTGCTCTCTTCATAGGTAGGTGCATAAATGGTAAAGATGAAGCATGTCATATGTGTGTCCCTAACCTCAGTATTCTTAGGAGTGCTGTGTTAGGAGATAAATCTTATAACTTGGGAGCCATTGTTGCATGTAGGTTGCACCATAATAGATTTAATGTAGACTTTTATGTGGAATTTATGCAACCCGTTAGCTAATTTTCTTGGTATAACCATACGTGAGGATGATATTGAGTTGCCTCCTGCTTATTTGGATTATGAGGCTATGGTTCGTCACCATTTTGTTGATAGGAATGATTAGTTCCTCCAGTATCGACTAATCTTTGACAGATGACGCACCTATCACGTCGCTCTCCCTGCTTCTACTTTCTTTGACTTTTAGGCAAAAGGGAGATATTTTATAACCAGAGAGGAGGCGGAAGAGTACAAGAGGAGGGCTGAGATAGTTCGCCTCCAAGCTGCAGCCCACGATGCAATGACTGTTGCATCTCAGTACGACCCCAACTACAACTTTGGATATCCGCCAGGCCATCTGTGGCAATAGACCAACTTAGGCCAAAAGCCTAAGCTTGGGGGAGTATGTATTTCCCACCGACATTACATTTATGTTCACACACTCATTGCTAGATGTCGGTGCTCATACTTTTTAATTTTAATATCCATGCTAGTTTATTTCTTTTTTTATGCTTTCTTCTTGTGTGTTTGATAAAACTTAAGAAAAAACCAAAAAAACTATTTGTAGCTGTTAGTTAGTTTTAATTTCCATGCTTGTAGTAGTAATTAAAAAGAAAACCCAAAAAGATTTCCTGTTCTTCTTTTACTTGTTGGGAGCTTTCCCATGTAAATAGTTTTATTCCTTTTCTTTTCTTTGGGGGTTGAGAGGAGAAGACCATGATTAAATGTTGAGTGGCTCTCATATGCATTATTGTTGATCTAGCAAAGAGCCCATATTACCTTGTCTTCTCTCTTGAATTGAATGCTTGTAGATTCCAGCTTAGTCCAATGCACGTGCACTGTTATTATTATTCACATCTTTCGGTCGTGCAAGTGAAAGGCAATTATGACGATATATGATGGACTGATTGAGATGGGAGAAGCTGGTATGAACTTGACCTCTCTTGTTTTTGTAAATATGATTAGTTCATCGTTTCTGATTCAGCCTATTATGAATAAACATGTTTGTAATGACAATTAGAAATTATAGTTGCTTATGCCATGCTTAATTAGCTAGGAGCTTATAATGGTTTACCTTGCGTGCCAACATGCTATTAAAATGGTTGTAATGTGGTATGATAGGGTGGTATCCTATTTTGAACGATTCGAGTGGCTTGACTTGGCACATGTTCACGCATGTAGTTGAAACAAAATCAACATAGCCTCTACGATATTTATGTTCATGGTGCATTATATCCTACTCATTGCATTCGGTGCTGGTTAATTTTAATGCATGTTCATGACTATTGTCGCTCTCTAGCTGGTCGCTTCCCAGTCTTTTCTAGTCTTCACCTGTACTAAGCAGGAATATTGCTTGTGCATCCAATCCCATAAACCCCAAAGTTATTCCATATGAGTGTTGGAAATGTGCCCTAGAGGCAATAATAAATTGGTTATTATTATATTTCCTTGTTCATGATAATCGTTTATTATCCATGCTAGAATTGTATTGATAGGAAACTCAGATACATGTGTGGATACATAGACAACACCATGTCCCTAGTAAGCCTCTAGTTGACTAGCTCGTTGATCAATAGATGGTTACGGTTTCCTGACCATGGACATTGGATGTCGTTGATAACGGGATCACATCATTAGGAGAATGATGTGATGGACAAGACCCAATCCTAAGCCTAGCACAAAGATCGTGTAGTTCGTATGCTAAAGCTTTTCTAATGTCAAGTATCATTTCCTTAGACCATGAGATTGTGCAACACCCGGATACCGTAGGAGTGCTTTGGGTGTGCCAAACGTCACAACGTAACTGGGTGGCTATAAAGGTACATTACAGGTATCTCCGAAAGTGTCTGTTGGGTTGACACGAATCGAGACTGGGATTTGTCACTCCGTGTAAACGGAGAGGTATCTCTGGGCCCACTCGATAGGACATCATCATAATGTGCACAATTTGACCAAGGAGTTGATCACGGGATGATGTGTTACGGAACAAGTAAAGAGACTTGCCGGTAACGAGATTGAACAAGGTATTGGGATACCGACGATCGAATCTCGGGCAAGTATCGTACCGCTAGACAAAGGGAATTGTATACGGGATTGATTGAATCCTTGACATCGTGGTTCATCCGATGAGATCATTGTGGAACATGTGGGAGCCAACATGGGTATGCAGATCCCTCTGTTGGTTATTGGCTGGAGAGTTGTCTCGATCATGTCTGCATGGTTCCCGAACCCGTAGGGTCTACACACTTAAGGTTCGATGACGCTAGGGTTATAGGGAATAGATATACGTGGTTACCGAATATTGTTCGGAGTCCCGGATGAGATCCCGGACATCACGAGGAGTTCCAGAATGTTCCGGAGGTAAAGATTTAGATATGGGAAGTCCTGTTTTGGTCGCCGGAAAAGTTTCGGGTTTTATTGGTAATGTACCGGGACCACCGGGAGGGTGCCGGTGGTCCACCAAGTGGGGCCACCAGCCCCGGAGGGCTGCATGGGCCAAGTGTGGGAGGGGACCAGCCCCAGGTGGGCTGGTGCGCCCCCCCCACCAGGGCCCAAGGCGAAGAGAGAAGGGAAAAAGGGGAAACCCTAGGCTCAGATGGGCCTAAGGCCCACCTAGTGGTGCGCCCCCCTCTCTCCCCCCTTGGCCACCCCCTAGATGGGATCTAGGGCTGGCCGCCACCCCCAGGGGTGGAAACCTAGGTGGGGGCGCAGCCCCTCCCTTTCCCCTATATATAGTGGGGGTTTTGGGCTGCCATACACACGAGAACATCTCCTTCTTGGCGCAGCCCTACCCCTCTCCCTCCTCGTCTCTTGCGGTGCTTGGCGAAGCCCTGCTGGAGTACCACGCTCCTCCACCACCACCACGCCGTCGTGCTGCTGCTGGATGGAGTCTTCCCCAACCTCTCCTTCTCCCCTTGCTGGATCAAGGCGCAGGAGACGTCACCGGGCTGTACGTGTGTTGAACACGGAGGTGTCGTCCGTTCGGCACTAGGATCATCGGTGATTTGGATCACGACGAGTACGACTCCATCAACCCCGTTCACTTGAACGCTTCCGCTTAGCGATCTACAAGGGTATGTAGATACACTCTCCTTCCCCTCGTTGCTAGATTACTCCATAGATTGATCTTGGTGATGCATAGAAAATTTTGAATTTCTGCTACGTTCCCCAACAGTGGCATCATGAGCTAGGTCTATGTGTAGTTTCTATGCACAAGTAGAACACAAAGCAGTTGTGGGCATCGATTTTGTCAATTTACTTGCCGTTACTAGTCTTATCTTGATTCGGCGGCATCGTGGGATGAAGCGGCCCGGACCGACCTTACACGTACTCTTACGTGAGACTGGTTCCACCGACTGACATGCACTAGTTGCATAAGGTGGCTAGCGGGTGTCTGTCTCTCCCACTTTAGTCGGATCGGATTTGATGAAAAGGGTCCTTATGAAGGGTAAATAGAAATTGGCATATCACGTTGTGGTTTTGGCGTAGGTAAGAAACGTTCTTGCTAGAAACCTATAGCAGCCACGTAAAAACTTGCAACAACAATTAGAGGATGTCTAACTTGTTTTTGCAGCATATGCCTTGTGATGTGATATGGCCAAAAGGATGTGATGAATGATATATGTGATGTATGAGATTGATCATGTTCTTGTAATAGGAATCACGACTTGCATGTCGATGAGTATGACAACCGGCAGGAGCCATAGGAGTTGTCTTAATTTATTTATGACCTGCGTGTCAACATAAACGTCATGTAATTACTTTACTTTATTGCTAAAGCGTTAGCCATAGTAGTAGAAGTAATAGATGACGAGACAACTTCAAGAAGACACGATGATGGAGATCATGGTGTCATGCCGGTGACAACGATGATCATGGAGCCCCGAAGATGGAGATCAAAAGGAGCAAAATGATATTGGCCATATCATGTCACTATTTGATTGCATGTGATGTTTATCATGTTTTACATCTTATTTTCTTAGAACGACGGTAGCTTAAATATGATGATCCCTCACTAAAATTTCAAGAAAGGTGTTCCCCCTAACTGTGCACCGTTGCGAAGGTTCGTTGTTTCGAAGCACCACGTGATGATCGGGTGTGATAGATTCTAACGTTCGAATACAACGGGTGTAAGCCAGATTTACACAGCAAAAACACTTAGGTTGACTTGACGAGCCTAGCATGTACAGACATGGCCTCGGAACACGGAAAGACCGAAAGGTCGAGCATGAGTCGTATAGAAGATACGATCAACATGAAGATGTTCACCGATGTTGACTAGTCCGTCTCACGTGATGATCGGACACGGCCTAGTTGACTCGGATCATGTTTCACTTAGATGACTAGAGGGATGTCTATCTGAGTGGGAGTTCATTAGATGAACTCAATTATCATGAACATAGTCTAAATTGTCTTTGCAAATATGTTGTAGATAAATAGCTCACGTTGTAGCTCCCTGTTTCAATACGTTCCTAGAGAAAGATTAAGTTGAAAGATATTGTAAGCAATGATGCGGACTAGGTCCGTAGTCCGAGGAGTGTCCTCACTGCTACACAGAAGGCTTACGTCTTTGATGCACCGCTCGATGTGCAAACCCCTACAACGTCGTCTGTGGATGTTGTGAACACCTGACAGACACGTCCTGATGACTACTTGATAGTTTAGTGCACCATACTTTACGGCTTAGAATCGGGATTCGAATGACATTTTGAACGCCATAAGACATATGAGATGTTCAAAGAGCTGAAATTGGGATTTCAGGCTCATGCCCGTGTTGAGAGGTATGAGACCTCTGACAAGTTCTTTTGCCAACAAGATGGAGGAGAATAGCTCAGCTAGTGAGCATGTGCTCAGAATGTCTGGGTGCTACAATCACTTAAATCAAGTGGGAGTTAAACTTCCAGATAAGATAGTGATTGATAGAGTTCTCTAGCCACTATCACTAAGCTACTAGATCTTCGTGATGAACTATGACATGCAAGGGATGGAGTTGATCCCGGAGCTGTTCGCGGTGCTTAAGACCGCAAAAGGTAGAAATCAAGAAGGAGCATCAAGTGTTGATGGTTTAACAAGACCACTGGTTTCAAGAAGGGCAAGGGCTAGAAGGGAAACTTCATGGATGGCAAACCAGTTGCCGCTCCAGTGAAGGAACCCAAGGTTGAACCCAAACCCGAGACTAAGTGCTTCTATTGTAAGGGGAACGGTCACTGGTAGCGGAATTACCCCAAATGCATGGTAGATAAGAAGGCTGGCAACTTCAACAAAGTATATACGTGTTATTAATGTGTACCTCACTAGTACTCCTGGTAGCACCTGGGTATTGGATACCAGTTCAGTTGCTATTATTGGTGACTTGAAGTAAAAGCTACGGACTAAAAGGAGACTGGCTAAGGGCGAGGTGACGATGTGTGTTGGAAGTTTTTCCAAAGTTGATGAGATCACCATCGCACGCTCCATCTACCTTCGGGATTAGTATTGAACCTAGATAAATGTTATCAGGTGTCTACGTTGAGCATGAATATGATTAGATCATGTTCATTGCAATACGGTCATTCATTTAAAGTTAGAGAATAATGGTTATTCTGTTGACATGAATGATACCTTTCATGGTCATGCACCCTATGTGAATGGTTCATTGAATCTCGGTCATGGTAATACACATGTTCACGCCAAAAGATGTAGAGTTAATAATGATAGTACCACTTTCTTGTGGCACTGCCGCTTAGGTCATATTGGCATAAGATGCATGAAGAAACTCCATGTCGATGGACGTTTGGAGTCACTTGATTTCGAATCGCTTGACACATGCGAGCCATGCCTCATGGGCAGGATAACTAAGACCCCGTTTTCAGGTACAATGAAACGGGCAAGTGACTTGTTGGAGATCATGCATGCTGATGCGTGTGATCCAATGAGAATTGAAGCGTGCAGTGGATATCGCTATTTCCTCATCTTCACTGACGATTTAAGTAGATATAGGTATATCTACTTAATGAAGCACAAAGTCTGAAACGTTTGAAGAGTTCAAGCGATTTCAGAGTGAAGTTAAGAATCATCATAACAAAGAAGATCATGTTCCTACGATCTGATCAAAAGGGGATTTTCTGAGTTATGAGTTTGGCAATCACTTAAGACATTGTGGAATTGTTTCGCAGTTGAAGCCACCTGAACACCACAAGGTAATGGTGTGTCCGGACGTCATAATCGAACCTTATGAGATATGGTGCAATCTATGATGTCTCTCACCAATCTACCATTTTCATTTTGAGGTTATGCGTTAGAGACAGCTGCATTCACTTTAGATAGGACACCATCTAGGTCCGTTGAGACGACGTCGTATGAACATTGGTTTGGCAAGAAACCAAAGTTGTCGTTTCTTAATGTTTGGGGCTGCGATGCTTAAGGCTTCAGCCGGATAAGCTCGAACCCAAAAGCGGACAAACACATCTTCATAGAATACCCAAAGGTGACAGTTGGGTATACCTTCTATCTCAGATCCGAGGGCAAATTGTTTGTCGCTAAGAACGGGTCCTTTCTCGAGAAGGAGTTTCTCTCGAAAGAATTGAGTGGGAGGAAGATAGAACTTGATGAGGTTGTCAAACCTTTACTTCAACCAGAGAGTGATGCAACACAGAAAGATGTTTTCTGTGGCGCCTACGTCTGTTGAATAGGAAGTTAATAATAGTGATCATGAAGCTTCGGATCAAGTTGCTATCGAACCTCGTAGGTGGACAGGGATATGTACTACTCCTGAGTGGTACGGTTATCCTGTCTTAGATATCATGTTGTTAGACAACAATGAACCTACAATCTATGGAGAAGCGATGGTGGGCCCGTATTCCGACAAATGGTTAGAAATCCGAGATAGGATCCATATATCAGAACAAAGTATGGACTTTGGTGGACTTGCCCGATGATCGGCAAGCCATTGAGATAAATGGATCTTTAAGAAGAAGACGGACGTGGGCGGTAATGTTACTGTCTATGAAGCTCGACTTGTGGGAAAGAGTCTTTTCACAAGTTCAAGGAGTTGACTACGATGAGAATTTCTCACCTGTAGTGATGCTTAAGTCCGTCGGAATCATGATAGCATTAGCTGTATTTTTCGATTATGAAATCTTACAGATGGATGTCAAACAAGTTTTCCTACCAGTTTTCGTAAGAAAAGTTGTATGTGATACAATAAAAGGTTTTGTCGATCCTAAGGATGCTAAAAGGCATGCTGGCTCCAGCGATCCTTCTATGGACTAGAGCAAGCATCTCGCAATCGGAATATATGCTTTGATGGAGTGATCAAAGCTTTTAGGTTTATACAATGTTTGCTATAAACTTGTATTTACAAGAAAGTGAGTGGGAGCACTACAATATTTCTGATAAGTATATATTGTTGATCTGAAATAATGTAGAATTTCTGGAAAGCATAAACGGTTGTTTGAAGAGTGATTTTCAAAGGAAGACCTGGATAAAGCTGCTTACATATTGGGCATCAAGATCTATAGAAATAGATCAAGACGCTTGATGATACTTTTAAAGAACGCACACCTTGACATGTTTTTGAAAGAGTTCAAAATAGATCAGTCAAAGAAGGGGTTCTCACCTGAGTTGTAAGGTGTGAAGTTGAGTAAGACTCAAAGATTGACCACGGCAGAAGAAAGAGGAAGGACGAAGGTTGTCCCCTATGCTTTTGTCATAGGCTCTATACGGTATGCCATGCTGAGTACCGCACCTAATGTGTGCCTTGCCACATGTCTGGCAAGAGGGTACAAAGGTGATCTAGGAGTAGATCACCAGATAGAGGTCAAAATTATCCTTAGAGGAATAAGGAAATGTTTCTCGGTTATGGAGGTGATAAAGAGTTCAACGTAAAGAGTTACATCGATGCAAGCTTAACACCTATCCGGATAGTTCTGAGTAGAGATACTGGATACGTATAATGGAGCAACAATTTGGAATAGCTCCAAGTGGAACGTGGTAGCAGCATCTACGATATAAAGTTTTGCGAAATACATAGGGATCTGAATATGGCAAGACCCGTTGACTACAACCTCTCTCACAGCATAACATGATCAAACCCAAAACTCTTTGAGTGTTTATCACATAGTGATGTGAACTAGATCATTGAGTCTAGTTGACTCTTGGATGTTGGTCACATGGCGATGTGACCTGTGAGTGTTAATCACATGGCGATGTGAACTAGATTATTGACTCTAGTGCAAGTGGGAGACTGTTGGAAATATGCCCTAGAGGCAATAATAAATTGGTTATTATTATATTTCCTTGTTCATGATAATCGTTTATTATCCATGCTAGAATTGTATTGATAGGAAACTCAGATACATGTGTGGATACATAGACAACACCATGTCCCTAGTAAGCCTCTAGTTGACTAGCTCGTTGATCAATAGATGGTTACGGTTTCCTGACCATGGACATTGGATGTCGTTGATAACGGGATCACATCATTAGGAGAATGATGTGATGGGCAAGACCCAATCCTAAGCCTAGCACAAAGATCGTGTAGTTCGTATGCTAAAGCTTTTCTAATGTCCAGTATCATTTCCTTAGACCATGAGATTGTGCAACTCCCGGATACCGTAGGAGTTCTTTGGGTGTGCCAAACATCACAACGTAACTGGGTGGCTATAAAGGTACACTACAAGTATCTCCGAAAGTGTCTGTTGGGTTGACACGAATCGAGACTGGGATTTGTCACTCCGTGTAAACGGAGAGGTATCTCTGGGCCCACTCGGTAGGACATCATCATAATGTGCACAATGTGACCAAGGAGTTGATCACGGGATGATGTGTTACGGAACAAGTAAAGAGACTTGCCGATAACGAGATTGAACAAGGTATTGGGATACCGACGATCGAATCTCGGGCAAGTATCGTACCGCTAGACAAAGGGAATTGTATACGGGATTGATTGAATCCTTGACATCGTGGTTCATCCAATGAGATCATCGTGGAACATGTGGGAGCCAACATGGGTATCCAGATCCCTCTGTTGGTTATTGGCCGGAGAGTTGTCTCGGTCATGTCTTCATGGTTCCCGAACCCGTAGGGTCTACACACTTAAGGTTCGGTGACGCTAGGGTTATAGGGAATAGATATATGTGGTTACCGAATGTTGTTCGGAGTCCCAGATGAGATCTCGGACATCACGAGGAGTTCTGGAATGGTCCGGAGGTAAAGATTTATATATGGGAAGTCCTGTTTTGGTCGCCGGAAAAGTTTTGGGTTTTATCGGTAATGTACCGGGACCACCGGGAGGGTCCCGGTGGTCCACCAAGTGGGGCCACCAGCCCTGGAGGGCTGCATGGGCCAAGTGTGGGAGGGGACCAGCCCCAGGTGGGCTGGTGCACCCCCCCCCACCAGGGCCCAAGGTGAAGAGAGAAGGGAAAAGGGGAAACCCTAGGCTCAGATGGGCCTAAGGCCCACCTAGTGGTGCGCCCCCCTCTCTCCCCCCTTGGCCGCCCCCTAGATGGGATCTAGGGCTGGCCGCCACCCCTAGGGGTGGAAACCTAGGTGGGGGCGCAGCCCCTCCCTTTCCCCTATATATAGTGGGGGTTTTGGGCTGCCATACACACGAGAACATCTCCTTCTTGGCGCAGCCCTACCCCTCTCCCTCCTCGTCTCTTGCGGTGCTTGGCGAAGCCCTGCTGGAGTACCACACTCCTCCACCACCACCACGCCATCGTGCTGCTGCTGGATTGAGTCTTCCCCAACCTCTCCTTCTCCCCTTGCTGGATCAAGGCGTAGGAGACGTCACTGGGCTGTACGTGTGTTGAACACGGAGGTGCCGTCCGTTCGGCACTAGGATCATCGGTGATTTGGATCACGACGAGTACGACTCCATCAACCCCGTTCACTTGAGCGCTTCCGCTTAGCGATCTACAAGGGTATGTAGATGCACTCTCCTTCCCCTTGTTTCTAGATTACTCCATAGATTGATCTTGGTGATGCGTAGAAAATTTTGAATTTCTGCTATGTTCCCCAACAATGAGTCCACCATACCTACCTATATATGGTATCTACCTGCCGTTCCAAGTAAATTTGTATGTGCCAAACTCTAAACCTTCAAATAAACATTTTGTTTTGTAGGCTCGAATAGCTCATGTATCAACTAGGCTGTCTGTATCTTCCATGTTAGGCGGGTTATTCTCAAGAGGAGTGGACTCCACTCCTCACTCACGAGAAAATGGCTTGTCACCGGGATGCCCAGTCCCATGCTTTATGCAAATCAAATCAAAATAATTGCAAACAAAACTCCCACTGGGACTGTTGTTAGTTGGAGGCACTCGTTGTTTCGAGCAAGCCATGGATTGATGCTTGTTGGTGGAGGGGGAGTATAAACTTTACCATTCTGTTTGGGAACTGCCTATAATGTGTGTAGCATGGAAGATATCGCCATTTGTTGGTTGTTATGTTGACAATGAAAGTATACCGCTCAAAATATTATTCACCTCTATTTCAAAATCGAGCTCTGGCACCTCTACAAATCCCTGCTTCCCTCTACGAAGGGCCTATCTATTTACTTTTATGTTGAGTCATCATCCTCTTATTAAAAAGCACTAGTTGGAGAGCACCGCTGTCATTTGCATTCATTACTGTTAGTTTACATTGAGTATGACTTGACTAAATCTCTTTCGCCATGAATTACAATGTCTAGTCAGTCCTTGATCTTTAAAGGTGCTCTGCATTTATGTTTTGTGGTCTCAGAAAGGGCTAGCGAGATACCATCTTGTTATATCATATTATGATTGTTTTGAGAAAGTGTTGTCATCCGAGATTTATTATTATTGCTCGCTAGTTGATTATGCCATTGATATGAGTAAACATGAGACCTAAGAGTTATTGTGAATATGGTTAGTTCATAATCTTTGCTGAAAACTTGAATGCTGGCTTTACATATTTACAACAAGGGCAAACATAGTTTGTAAAAGTTTTTCTTTATCACTTTCAGTTTGTCAACTGAATTGCTTGAGGACAAGCAAAGGTTTAAGCTTGGGGGCGTTGATACGTTTCCGTCGTATCTACTTTTCCAAACACTCTGCCCTTGTTTTGGACTCTAACTTGCATGATTTGAATGGAACTAACCCGGACTGACGCTGTTTTCAGCAGAATTGCCATGGTGTTATTTATGTGCAGAAACAAAAGTTCTCGGAATGACCTGAAACTCCACGGAGATTATTTTTGGAAATAATAAAAAATACTGGCAAAGAATCAAGGCCAGGGGCCCACACCCTAGCCACGAGGGTGGGGGGCGCGCCCCCTGCCTCGTGGGCCCCCTGGAGCTCCACCAACCTCAAATACAACTCCATATATTCGTGTTCGGGGAGAAAAAATCAGGGAGAAGGATTCATCACGTTTTACGATACGGAGCCGCCGCCAAGACCTAAACTCTCTCGGGAGGGCTGATCTGGAGTCTATTCGGGGCTCCGGAGAGGGGAATCCGTCGCCGTCGTCATCATCAACCTTCCTCCATCACCAATTTCATGATGCTCACCGCCGTGCGTGAGTAATTCCATCATAGGCTTGCTGGACGGTGATGGGTTGGATGAGATTTATCTTGTAATCGAGTTAGTTTTGTTAGGGTTTGATCCCTAGTATCCACTATGTTCTAAGATTGATGTTGCTATTACTTTGCTATGCTTAATGCTTGTCACTAGGGCCCGAGTGCCATGATTTCAGATCTGAACCTATTATGTTTTCATGAATATATGTGAGTTTTGATCCTATCTTGCAAGTCTATAGTCACCTACTATGTGTTATGATCCGGCAACCCCGAAGTGACAATAATCGGGACCACTCCCGGTGATGACCGTAGTTTGAGGATTTCATGTATTCACTATGTGTTAATGCTTTGGTTCGGAACTCTATTAAAAGGAGGCCTTAATATCCCTTAGTTTCCGCTAGGATCTCGCTGCCACGAGAGGGTAGGACAAAAGATGTCATGCAAGTTCTTTTCCATAAGCACGTATGACTATATTCGAAATACATGCCTACATTACATTGATGAACTGGAGCTAGTTCTGTGTCACCCTAGGTTATGACTGTTACATGATGAACCACATCCGGCATAATTCTACATCACCGATCCAATGCCTACGAGCTTTCCATATATTGATCTTCGCTTATTTACTTTTCCGTTGCTATTGTTATCATCACTATAAAACACCAAAAATATTACTTTTGCTACCATTACCTTTTGCCACCATTACCACTACTATCATATTACTTTGCTACTAAATATCTTGCTGCAGATATTAAGTTATCCAGGTGTGGTTGAATTGATAACTCAGCTGTTAATACTTGAGAATATTCTTTGGCTCCCCTTGTGTCGAATCAATAAATTTGGGTTGAATACTCTACCCTCAAAAACTGTTGCGATCCCCTATACTTGTGGTTATCACCTGCCGAGTGTGGTTGCCGCCTTCCAGCGCAAGCTGCGGAGCGTCATGGCGGGTCAGGAGGACAGGCATCACGCAGTCCTGGCGGAGATGGAGATGGTCGTCAGGGGGGCGCCCGGGCCTCCAGAGCCTCCCGAGGCTCTGGGCCTCAACGGCTCGTGAGGGGTGATACGTCTCCAACTTGTCTATAATTTTTTATTGTTCCATGCTATTTTATTACCCGTTTTGGATGTTTATGGGCTTTATACTTTTATATCATTTTTGGGACTAACCTATTAACCGGAGGCCCAGCCCAAAATGCTATTTTCTTGCCTATTTCGGTGTTTCGAAGAAAAGGAATATCAAATGGAGTCCAAACGGAATGAAACCTTCGGGAGAGTTATTTTTGGAATGGAAGCAATCTAGGAGACTTGGAGTAGACGTCAGGGAAGCTTCGAGGAAGCCACGAGGCAGGGAGGCGCGCCCCCCACCCTCGTGGGCCCCTCCTGGCTCCCCTGACTGACTTCTTTCGCCTATATATATGTCCATATACCCTAAAATCATCAGGGAGCAGAATAGATCGGGAGTTCCGCCGCCAAAAGCCTCCGTAGCCACCGAAAACCAATCTAGACCCGTTCCGGCACCCTGCCGGAGGGGGATCCCTCTCCGGTGACCATCTTCATCATCCCGTTGCTCTCCATGATGAGGAGGGAGTAGTCTACCCTCAGGGCTGAGGGTATGTACCAGTATCTATGTGTTTGATCTCTCTCTCTCTCTCGTGTTCTTGAGATGGTACGATCTTGATGTATCGCGAGCTTTGCTATTATAGTTGGATCTTATGATGTTTCTCCCCCTCTACTCTCTTGTAATGGATTGAGTTTTCCCTTTGAAGTTATCTTATCGGATTGAGTCTTTAAGGATTTGAGAACACTTGATGTATGTCTTGCATGTGCTTATCTGTGGTGACAATGGGATATCACGTGATCCACTTGATGTATGTTTTGGTGACCAACTTGCGAGTTCCGTGACCTCGTGAACTTATGCATAGGGGTTGGCACACGTTTTCGTCTTGACTCTCCGGTAGAAACTTTGGGGCACTCTTTGAAGTTCTTTGTGTCGGTTGAATAGATGAATCTGAGATTGTGTGATGCATATCGTATAATCATACCCGCGGATACTTGAGGTGATATTGGAGTATCTAGGTGAAATTAGGGTTTTGGTTGATTTGTGTCTTGAGGTGTTATTCTAGTACGAACTCTAGGATGGATTGAACGGAAAGAATAGCTTCATGTTATTTTACTATGGACTCTTGAATAGATCGATCAGAAAGGATAACTTTGAGGTGGTTTCGTACCCTACCATAATCTCTTCGTTTGTTCTCCACTATTAGTGACTTTGGAGTGACTCTTTGTTGCATGTTGAGGGATAGTTATATGATCCAATTATGTTATTATTGTTGAGAGGACTTGCACTAGTGAAAGTATGAACCTTAGGCCTTGTTTCAACGCATTGCAATACCGTTTGTGCTCACTTTTACCACTTGCTACCTGATACGTCTCCAACGTATCTATAATTTTTGACTGCTCCATGCTATATTATCTACTGTTTTAGGCAATATTGAGCTTTATTTTCCACTTTTATATTATTTTTTGGACTAACCTATTAACCGGAGGCCCGGCCCAGATTTGCTGTTTTATGCCTATTTCAGTGTTTCGAGGAAAAGGAATATCAAACGGGGTCGAAACGGAACGAAATCAACTGGAGAAGTTATTTTTGGAAGGAAACCTACCGGATAGACTTGGACCCTACGTCAGAAGATGAAGGAGGAGCTCACGAGGGTAGGGGGCGCGCCCACCCCCCCTGGGGCGCGCCCTGATACGTCTCCAACGTATCTATAATTTTTGATTGCTCCATGATATATTAACTACTGTTTTGGACTATACTGGGCTTTATTTTCCACTTTTATATTATTTTTGGGACTAACCTATTAACCGGAGGCCCAGCCCAGAATTGTTGTTTTTTGCCTATTTCAGTGTTTCAAAGAAACGAAATATCAAACGAAGTCCAAACGGAATAAAATCTTCAGGAACTTGATTTTCTCATCGAACGTGATCCAGGAAACTTGGACCCTGCTCCAAGGAACAAAAGAGGCGGTCACGAGGGTGGGGGTGCCCCCCCTAGGGCGCATCCCCTGCCTCGTGGGCCCCTCGTTGCTCCTCCGGCGTACTTCTTCCTCCTATATATACACACATACCTCCAAACAATCAGAACAGGAGCCAAAACCTAATTCTGCCACCGCAACTTTCTGTATCCACGAGATCCCATCTTGGGGCCTGTTCCAGAGCTCCGCCGGAAGAGGGCCGTCATCACGGAGGGCTTCTACATCACCATAGCCTCTCCGATGAAGTGTGAGTAGTTTACCTCAGACCTTCGGGTCCATAGTTAGTAGCTAGATGGCTTCTTCTCTCTGTTTGAATCTCAATACAAAGTTCTCCCCCTCTCTCGTGGAGATCTATTCGATGTAATCTTCTTTTTGCGGTGTGTTTGTTGAGATCGATGAATTGTGGGTTTATGATCAAGTCTATCTATGAATAATATTTGAATCTTCTCTGAATTCTTTTATGTATGATTGATTATCTTTGCAAGTCTCTTCGAATTATCCGTTTGGTTTGGCCAACTAGATTGGTAGTTCTTGCCATGGGAGAAGTGCTTAGCTTTGGGTTCGATCTTGCGGTGTCCTTACCCAGTGACACAAGGGGCAGCAAGGCACGTATTGTATCGTTGCCATCGAGGATAACAAGATGGGATTTATTTCATATTGCATGAATTTATCTCTCTACATCATGTCATCTTGCTTAAGGCATTACTCTGTTTTTAACTTAATACTCTAGATGCATGCTGGATAGCGGTCGATGAGTGGATTAATAGTAGTAGGTGCAGAATCGTTTCGATCTACTTGTCACGGACGTGATGCCTATATACATGATCATGCGTGGATATTCTCATAGTTATGCTCAATTCTATCAATTGCTCAACAGTAATTTGTTCACCCACCGTAGAATAATTATGCTCTTGAGAGAAGCCACTAGTGAAACATATGGCCCCCGGGTCTATTCTCATCATATCAATCTCCATCACTTTAATATTGTTTTGCTATTTACTTTGCCTTTACTTTTTACCTTGCATCTTTATATCAAAAATACCAAAAATATTCTATCTACCAGATCTCACTCTCGTAAGTGACCGTGAAGGGCTTGACAACCCCTAATCGCGTTGGTTGCGAGTAGCTATCGTTTTGTGCAGGTACGAGGGACTTGAGCGTGGCCTCCTACTGGATTGATACCTTGGTTCTCAAAAACTGAGGGAAATACTTATGCTACTCTGCTGCATCATCCCTTTCTCTTCGGGGAAAACCAACGCAAGCTCAAGACGTAGCAAGAAGGATTTCTGGCGCCGTTGCCGGGGAGTCTATGCAAAAAGTCAATATACCAAGTACCCATCACAATCCCTATCTCTTGCATTACATTATTTGCCATTTGCCTCACGTTTTCCTCTCCCCCCCAATTCACCCTTGTTATTTTATTTGCCCTCTCTCTCTATCCTTCCTCTCTATTTGCCTCCTTTTGTCCGTTTGCCTTTTTGTTTGCTTGTGTGCTAGTTTGTTTGCGTGCCGTCATGGCTAGTCTCATTTCTTCTCCGTTGTCTCCCAAGAGTGAAGTTCTGAATTTTAAACAAAGGGAGGGAGAAAATCTAAAAGATGCTTGGTATAGGATTTGCAATGCTCAAAATAGATCTACCAGGAAGCAATCTACCTTAGTTCTTCTCCGGAATTTTTATGTAGGTATTAATCCTTGGAATAGATATATCCTCGATACCATTACCGGAGGGAACTTCTTGGGTAGCCATACTTTTGATTCTTATAATGCTATGTTAGATTTATTTGGCTCACCACCTCTTTTGGTTAATGGAACCATGTTAACTTTGGAGCATGTTATGCAAAGACTTGAAATTATTGAAAATAAAGTTGATAATATTGAATAAATTGAAAATCTAGATAAAAAGATCCACAATCAAATTACTCAATATGGATCTAAGGTAGGAATGACTTTGAAAAATATTAAGGAAAAGGAACCCATAGTTAATGAGAAGATGAACTTAGATTCTACTAGAATTGATAAACTTGAGGGTATCATTAAAAAATTGGGAACCGCTTTTTCTTCGGTAAAGAATACTCCTAGTACTCCTACTAAAATTGCCAAGCTTATGTATGTCCCTAAAAATAAGGGTGAATCATCTAGTAAGGAAACTGCGGATCTTAAATCTATAAGTACTCATCCCAATCTTTTTGCTATCATTAAGGAACCATTTATTGCAAATCAATTTTTCGATCTTGTGCCTAAAAGTTTGATAATTAATAAAAATAAAGAAATTCCTAAAGATGGTAGATGCCTAATTGAAGAATTGCCTACCAAAGATGGCAATGCCTAGATCTATTCTTGCTTGTTATGCCTAGCTAGGGGCGTTAAACGATATCGCTTGTTGGGAGGCAACCCAGTTTTATTTTTATTACTTGCTATTTGCTCCTGTTTAGTAATAAATAAATTATTTAGCCTCTGTTTAGGTTGTGTTTTTTGTGTTTAATTAGTGTTTGTGCCAAGTAGAACCGTTGGGAAGACTTGGGGAAAGTCTTGTTGAACTTGCTGTAAAAAACAGAAACTTTAGCGCTCACGAGAATTGCTGTCATTTTTATTTGAAGAGTGGTATTTAGTTAATTATTTTTTCATATGATTAATATATAAATTCATCACGTCCAGCAATTTATTTTCGAATTTTTGGGGTTCCATATCTTGCGCTAGCTACAGATTACTACAGACTGTTCTGTTTTTGACAGATTCTGTTTTTCGTGTGTTGTTTGCTTATTTTGATGAATCTATGGCTAGTAAAATAGTTTATAATCCATAGAGAAGTTGGAATACAGTAGGTTTAACACCAATATAAATAAAGAATGAGTTCATTACAGTACCTTGAAGTGGTCTTTTGTTTTCTTTCGCTAACGGAGCTCACGAGTTTTCTATCTTGAGTTTTGTGTTGTGAAGTTTTCAAGTTTTGGGTGAATTCTTTTGATGGATCATGGAACAAGGAGTGGAAAGAGCCTAAGCTTGGGGATTCCCATGGCACCCTCAAGATAATACAAGGACACCAAAAAGTTAAAGCTTGGGGATGCCCCGGAAGGCATCCCCTCTTTTCGTCCACTTCCATCGGTAATTTACTTGGAGCTATATTTTTATTCACCAACATGACATGTGTTTTGCTTGGAGCGTCTTGTATTATTTGTGTCTTTGTTTGATAGTATACCACAATCATCCTTGCTTTACACACCTTTTGAGATAGCCATACATGAATTAAAATTTGATAGAATACTCTATGTGCTTCACTTATATCTTTTGAGCTAGATAATTTTGCTCTATGTCCTTCACTTATATCCTTCGAGCTAGACAATTTTGCTCTATGTGCTTCACTTAGATCTTTTAGAGCACGGTGGTGGATTCATTTTAAAGAAACTATTGATCTCTCATGCTTCACTTAAATTAATTTGATAGTCTCTTAATAGCATGGTAATTTGCCTAATAATAATATGCTTGGTATTCAAGATTTGTGAAACTTTCTTTTGAGTGTGTTGAATACTAAGAAAAGGTTGAAGCATGATAATTGTTTTTAGATATGGAGGTGATAATACTAAAGTCATGCTAGTTGAGTAGTTGTGAATTTAAAGAATACTTGTGTTGAAGTTTGTGATTCCCGTAGCATGCACGTATGGCGAACCGTTATGTGATGAAGTCGGAGCATGATTTATTTATTGATTGTCTTCCTTATGAGTGGCGGTCGGGGACGAGCGATGGTCTTTTCCTACCAATCTATCCCCCTAGGAGCATGCGCGTAGTACTTTGCTTTGATAGCTTCTAAATTTTTGCAATAAGTATATGGGTTCTTTATGACTAATGTTGAGTCCATGGATTATACGCACTCTCACCCTTCCACCCTTGCTAGCCTCTCTAATACCGCACAACTTTCGCCGGTATCATACACCTACCATATACCTTCCTCAAAACATCCACCATACCTACCTATTATGGCATTTCCATAGCCATTCTGAGATATATTGCCATGCAACTTTCCATCATCTAGTTCATCATGACACATCCATCATTGTCATGTTGCATATCCCGATACACCGCCGGATGCATTCACATAGAGTCATATTTTTTTCTAAGTATCGAGTTGTAATTGTTGAGTTGTAAGAAAAATAAAAGTGTGATGATCATCATTATTAGAGCATTGTCCCAGTGAGGAAAGAATGATGGAGACTATGATTCTCCCACAAGTCGGGATGAGACTCCAGACGAAAAAAATAAAAAAAAGAGGCCAAAGAAGCCCAAATAAAAAAAAGAGAAAGGCAATAAAAAAGAAAGTCCATATAAAAAAATAATATATATATATATATATAATGATGAAAGAAAAAGAGAGAAGGGACAATGTTACTATCCTTTTACCACACTTGTGCTTCAAAGTAGCACCATGATCTTCATAGTAGAGAGTCTCTCATGTTATCACTTTCATATGCTAGTGGGAATCTTTCATTATAGAACTTGGCTTGTATATTCCAATGATGGGCTTCCTCAAATTGCCCTAGGTCTTCATGAGCAAGCAAGTTGGATGCACACCCACTAGTTTCTTTTGTTGAGCTTTCATATATTTATAGCTCTAGTGCATCCGTTGCATGGCAATCCCTACTCACTCACATTGATATCTATTAATGGGCATCTCCATAGCCCGTTGATACGCCTAGTTGATGTGAGAATATCTTCTCCCTTTTTGTCTTCTCCACAACCACCATTCTATTCCACCTATAGTGCTATATCCATGGCTCACGCTCATGTATTGCGTGAAGATTGAAAAAGTTTTGAAAAAGTTAGAGTATGAAACAATTGCTTGGCTTGTCATCGGGGTTGTGCATGATTTAAATACTTTGTGTGGGGAAGATGGAGCATAGCCAGACTATATGATTTTGTAGGGATAACTTTCTTTAGCCATGTTATTTTGAGAAGACATAATTGCTTTGTTAGTATGCTTGAAGTATTATTATTTTCTATGTCAATATAAACCTTTGTCTTGAATCTTTCTAATCTGAATATTCATACCACAATTAAGAAGATTTGCATTGAAATTATTCCAAGTAGCACTCCGCATCAAAAATTCTCTTTTTATCATTTACCTACTCGAGGCCGAGCAGGAATTAAGCTTGGGGATGCCTGATATGTCTCCGACGTATCTATAATTTTTGATTGCTCCATGCTATATTATCTACTGTTTTGGACTATATTGGGCTTTATTTTCCACTTTTATATTATTTATGGGACTAACCTATTAACCGGAGGCCCAGCCCAGAATTGTTGTTTTTTTGCCTATTTCAGTGTTTCGAAGAAACGGAATATCAAACGAAGTCCAAACGGACTAAAATCTTCGGGAACGTGATTTTCTCACCGAACGTGATCCAGGAGACTAGGACCCTGCTCCAAGGAACAAAAGAGGCGGTCACGAGGGTGGGGGGCGCCCCCCCTAGGGTGCGCCCCCCCCTAGGGCGCGTCCCCTGCCTCTTGGGCCCCTCGTTGCTCCTCCGGCGTACTTCTTCCTCCTATATATACACACGTACCCCCAAACGATCAGAACAGGAGCCAAAAACCTAATTCCGCCACCGCAACTTTCTGTATCCACGAGATCCCATCTTGGGGCCTGTTCCAGAGCTCCACCGGAAGAGGGCCGTCATCACGGAGCGCTTCTACATCACCGTAGCCTCTCCGATGAAGTGTGAGTAGTTTACCTCAGACCTTCGGGTCCATAGTTAGTAGCTAGATGGCTTCTTCTCTCTCTTTGAATCTCAATACAAAGTTCTCCCCCTCTCTCATGGAGATCTATTCGATGTAATCTTCTTTTTGCGGTGTGTTTGTTGAGACCGATGAATTGTGGGTTTATGATCAAGTCTATCTATGAATAATATTTGAATCTTCTCTGAATTCTTTTATGTATGATTGGTTATCTTTGCAAGTCTCTTCGAATTATCCATTTGGTTTGGCCAACTAGATTGGTAGTTCTTGCCATGGGAGAAGTGCTTAGCTTTGGGTTTGATCTTGCGGTGTCCTTACCCAGTGACAGAAGGGGCAGCAAGGCACGTATTCTATCGTTGCCATCGAGGATAACAAGATGGGGTTTATTTCATATTGCATGAATTTATCTCTCTGCATCATGTCATCTTGCTTAAGGCGTTACTCTGTTTTCATGAACTTAATACTCTAGATGCATGCTGGATAGCGGTCGATGAGTGGAGTAATAGTAGTAGATGCATAATTGTTTCGATCTACTTGTCACGGACGTGATGCCTATATACATGATCATGCGTGGATATTCTCATAATTATGCTCAATTCTATCAATTGCTCAACAGTAATTTGTTCACCCACCGTAGAATACTTATGCTCTTGAGAGAAGCCACTAGTGAAACCTATGGCCCCCGGGTCTATTCTCATCATATCAAGCTCCATCACTTTAATATTGTTTTGATATTTACTTTGCCTTTACTTTTTACCTTGCATCTTTATATCAAAAATACCAAAAATATTCTATCTATCAGATCTCACTCTCGTAAGTGACCGTGAAGGGCTTGACAACCCCTAATCGTGTTGGTTGCGAGTAGCTATCGTTTTGTGCAGGTACGAGGGACTTGAGCGTGGCCTCCTATTGGATTGATACCTTGGTTCTCAAAAACCGAGGGAAATACTTACGCTACTCTGCTGCATCATCCCTTCCTCTTCGGGGAAAACCAACACAAGCTCAAGACGTAGCACGCCCCCTGCCTCGTGGCCCCCTTCGGTCCACCGACGTACTCCTTTCACCCATATATACACATGCATCCTAAAACTTCCAGAACAGACAACAGATCGGGAGTTCCGCCGCCAGAAGCCTCCGTAGCCACCGAAAACTAATCTAGACCCGTTCCGGCACCCTGCCGGAGAGGGCAATCCTTCTCCGGTGGCCATCTTCATCATCCCGGTGCTCTCCTTGACGAGGAGGGAGTAGTTCTCCCTCGGGGCTGAGGGTATGTAGCAATAGCTATGTGTTTGATCTCTCTCTCTCGTGTTCTTGATTTGGCACGATCTTGATGTATCGCGAGCTTTGCTATTATAGTTGGATCTTATGTTTCTCCTCCCCCTCTTCTCTCTTGTAATGAATTGAGTTTCCCCTTTGAAGTAATCTTATCGGATTGAGTCTTTAAAGATTTGAGAACACTTGATGTATGTCTTGCCGTGGATATCTGTGGTGACAATGGGATATCACGTGATTCACTTGATGTATGTTTTGGTGATCAACTCGCGGGTTCCGCCCATGAACCTATGCATAGGGTGGCACACGTTTTCGTCGTGATTCTCCGGTAGAAACTTTGGGGCACTCTTTGAGGTCCTTTGTGTTGGTTGAATAGATGAATCTGAGATTGTGTGATGCATATCGTATAATCATGCCCACGGATACTTGAGGTGACATTGGAGTATCTAGGTGACATTAGGGTTTTTGTTGATTTGTATCTTAAGGTGTTATTCTAGTACGAACTCTAGGGCTGTTTGTGACACTTATAGGAATAGCCCAACGGATTGATTGGAAAGAATAACTTTGAGGTGGTTTCGTACCCTATCATAATCTCTTCGTTCATTCTCCGCTATTAGTGACTTTGGAGTGACTCTTTGTTGCATGTTGAGGGATAGTTTTATGATCCAATTATGTTAGTATTGTTGAGAGGACTTGCACTAGTGAAAGTATGAACCCTAGGCCTTGTTTCAACGCATTGCAATACCGTTTGCGCTCACTTTTATCACTTGCTACCTTGCTGTTTTTATAATTTCAGATTACAAATACCTTTATCTACTATCCATATACCACTTGTTTCACCATCTCTTCGCCGAACTAGTGCACCTATACAATTTACCGTTGTATTGGGTGTGTTGGGGACACAAGAGACTTTTTGTTATTTGGTTGCAGGGTTGCTTGAGAGAGACCATCTTCATCCTACGCCTCCTATGGATTGATAAACCTTAGGCCATCCACTTGAGGGAAATTTGCTACTGTCCTACAAACCTCTGCATTTGGAGGCCCAACAATGTCTACAAGAAGAAGGTTGTGTAGTAGACATCACTACCTTGCTGTTTTTATATTTTCAGATTACAAAAATCTATATCTACCATCCATATTGCACTGGTATCACCATCTCTTCGCCGAACTAGTGCACCTATACAATTTACCATTGTATTGGGTGTGTTGGGGACACAAGAGACTCTTTGTTATTTGGTTGCAGTGTTGCTTGAGAGAGACCATCTTCATCCTACGCCTCCCACGGATTGATAAACCTTAGGTCATCCACTTGAGGGAAATTTGCTACTGTCCTAGAAACCTCTACACTTGGAGGCCCAACAACGTCTACAAGAAGAAGGTTGTGTAGTAGACATCAAGCTCTTTTCTGGCGTCGTTGCCGGGGAGGTGAGTGCTTGAAGGTATATCTTTAGATCTTGCAATCGAATCTTTTTGTTTCTTGTTTTATCACTAGTTTATTTTATAAAAGAGAACAAAAAAATGGAATTGAATTTGCCTCATACGCTTCATCTTTTTAATATCTTTTGTGAGAATGATGGAAAGGAAAATTGTGCTCAAGTGCTAGAAGAAGAAGTCTCTAAAATGTTTGGCACTAAATCTTTGAATGATGAGCATGATTGCAATGTTGTTAGTATGAACTCCTTGAATATCCATAGTACTAATGATTATTGCACTACTCATGATGAAAATGTCTCTTATAAGCATGTCGACTTTTGTGGAGTGCATAGAGTTTGCAAGTACACACCAAATAGGGAAGATAGATTTTGCAAGAGGCATAAGTACTTAGAAACCAAATGGTTGCAAGAGAGGCTTGATTTTTGTGCTTAAAATTTAAACTTTCTTCGCCATACTTGTGAACTTTGCAATGAATATGGTTTAAATCTCCAATGCAAATTGTTTCATGATCGTATCGTGTCCAAAAATTGTGATGATTTGATTTCCCTTGCACATCATAATGAACTTAGCTTGCTTTTGGGTTATGAAGAAATGGAACGTATAACTGAGGGTATTCCAAAATATAACCTTGAGAAATTCCTCGATATTGATCTAGAAGAAATTTGTATGTATTGTGCGGTGAATTGCATTGAAAATCCTTATATATTACATAAAGAAAAGAAAACAAATAGAGGATGAAGAGAATACTAATGAAAGGGAAGAGGCTTCCCAATATCCTCCTATTATTTCTTATGATGAATCAGGTAACGAGGAGGAGCCTTCTATTCAACCAATCTCATCAATAAGGAGCTCCAAAAAGAGGATTGAACCCACACATAATGTGAAGAAGAAAAAGAAAAGACGGAGAAGTAAAGGTGAAAAGGTATCCCTCCCAAATGATGTTGCCCCTATTACTCATTGTGATGATGATAATTGTATGCTATTGGTGCTATCCATACTATTAATGATGAGAGTGATTATGCTTATGATATGAAAAGGCCCAAGCTTGGGGATTCTATGTTTGATGAGAATGACATGTTTGAGAATATATATTTGCTGCAATTAATGTTTTTCCCAAGCTTGGGGATGCTATGTTTAATGAAGATGATATTTCTAGCCTCCCAAGTTTTGATATGCAAATTTGTTATGATGATAGCATGCCTCCTACTTATGATGATTATATTGATGAAAGTGGGTTTGGAAGAGTGTCAACTTTAGGAAGTAATGATCCCACTATTTTGGAGGATGTTGAATCCTATTGTGATAATTATGGAAGTGGATTTGGAGAGGTCATGACTTTATTTAGTAATAGTTCCACTATCTTGGAAGAGGTTTCAATTGATTATGATGAGAACAAAGTTGCTACTTATGATGATTATTGTGATGATACTTATGCTATAAAAAGTAATGATGATTATATTTATAAAACTTGTCATGATTATGATTACCCCTTTTCTGAACATTACTCTTTTAATATGGAAACAATTTATAGTATTCGAGTTTCGTATGATACTCCCACTATTTCGAATGAGAAGAATTTTGCTTATGTGGAGAGTAATAAAATTTCTATACTTGTAGATCATGAAAAGAATACTTTATGTGATAGTTATATTGTTGAATTAATTTATGAAGCTACTGAAAATTATTATTAGGGAGGAATATATGCTTGTAGGAATTGCAATAATATCAAGTGATGAAGCCATGTACCTAGGGTAGGGGCACGGGCCTATCCAAAGAGCCCTACCCTGGGACATCCCTAGGAGAAGTCACCTTTCAATCGACTTGAAGGTATCCCACTCGACGGGTTCAAGACACTCGACCATGAAGCCAACCACTCGACCATGAAGCCAAACACTCGACTGCCAGGAGACCTAGAGTCACTCCGCAGGCAAACGGTCGGCTATTAAGTAGTCTTTATGGTCATTGTCACACTTTATTAAGGGCGTTACCGGTAACGCCCAACCTTAAATGTACCTTAAACCCTGCATTACTGAGGGCAGGAGGGGGCCGGCGAACTCTATATAAGCCACCCCCCTCCTCAGTATGAAGGGTTCGCACCCCTGTTATTCACACGCCAGTAATCCAGTCGACCGCCTCCGGGCACCGAGACGTAGGGCTGTTACTTCCTCCGTGAAGGGCCTGAACTCGTACATCTTGGTGTGTTTACAACTTCCCAATAGCTGAGATCTAGCCTCTCCATACATACCCCCCTACATCACTGTCAGAGTTAGAACCACGACAGTTGGCGCCCACCGTGGGGCAGGAATCTTAGCGCCTGATTGGAGAAGTTGCGATTTTTCTGATCCCTTTGATCATGGTTTCGTGCGGGTGGAGGGCCGCGAGATCCGCCTCGGCGCACTCACGTTCATCGCCGAGGACTCCGCCTGGCTTCAGGAGGCGCCACTCGACATCGACACGCTCCCCGTCCGCGGTGCAACGCATTTCCGCGCATGTGTTCGTGGCGTCCTCCTGCGGCAGCCGTTGACCCAGTATCGGTCGGCCCCCGTATCGTCTCCCTGCTCTGTCTCCTACCGGTGCAAGCGCTCTGGTCGGTCGAGACTTCAGAGGTGGGTGAGGCATGCCGTGGCTCGCCAATCGGCCGCCCCGCAAGTCGCGGCAATCGAGCCTGACGAATCCCTCTGCGGCCTGTTCGACCTGTCGACTGGCTCCGCGGATACCGCATCCGAGTGCGACAGCAGCGACCCAGCGGCTGAGATCCTGGCGGTCGATGGAACGCGCAGTCCTCCCGGTTTCCCTCGTGCTGATGGAGGCGCGAGTGGGGGCGACCCGTTGCATCCCCACGATGAGTATCTCCCCGAACCTCTCACGTCATTACAGCGAGAGGAGCTTCGCCGCCGGAACACGGACGCACTCCGCACTCCTATCGTCGGAGAGTCCCCCGAGGCCCGGGCCTTGGAGGACGCGCGCTTGGCTAATTTGGCTGAGCGCACTCGACTGGAGAATCTCCAGCGAGCACTCGATGAGCAAGCGCGTCAGTGGGCTCCCGAGTCTAGTCGACGCCAGCTCTTCCCGCCGACGCAGGTATACCGAACCCTAGTTCAGAATTTGGCCGCCGCGGCCCGTATAGCAGAATCGATTCAGCCCTCCCAGTCGGAGGCTGGCAGGGGCTTGTTACAGATCAGAGCGTTGCTCCGGGCGGCGGGAAACTAGAATTCCGTTGTTTCTCAGTCGCGGAATAGGACCCACAGTCGATCCGTTGCAACAGATACAGTCCAGTCGGCTCACAGCCCGCGGTCGCCCTCGAGGCGTGAGGGACGTGGCGACCGGCATGATCAGTACAGAAGGAATGAGCAGTATGATCACCAATCTGATCATGATGACCGACGTCGAGTGCCAACACCTCCCCCGAGGAGTGGGTCATATGCGCCTCGACATTGAGATGACAGGCGCCCTCATAGCATTGGGCAGAGGATTCCCGTCGACCCCAGGGACCCAGGCTTTGATGCGAGATCTGTCCTCGTTCAAGGCTTGGTTGATAGGAACAGGGCTCATTGGGAAGGCCAGAACAGAGATGCGCCCGCCAGCAGCAGAATACGTGTTTCAGGGCCAGAGTGTTTCAGTCGAGCCATCAGGGCCACGGTGATTCCTCCCAACTTTCGGTTGGCGACTGGAGTCAGCAAGTTCACCGGTGAGTCTAAGCCTGACACTTGGCTCGAAGATTACCGAGTGGCTGTACAGATTGGCGGTGGCAATGATGAGGTGGCTATGAAGCATTTGCCTCTCCTGTTAGAGGGCTCGGCCAGAGCGTGGCTGAATCAGTTAGCACCCAGCAGCATCTACACTTGGGAGGATCTCTCTCGAGTGTTTGTCACAACCTTTGAGGGAACATGCAAGCGACCCGCAGGCCTTACAGAATTGCGGTCTTGCGTGCAGAAGCCGAGTGAAACTCTGAGGGATTACATCCAAAGGTGGATCACTTTGCATCACACAGTTGAGAACGTACCGGATCACCAAGCAGTTTGTGCCTTTAAAGAAGGCGTCAAAAACAGGGGTTCGAACCTTGGTCTTCAGCGTAGGAGAGAGAGGCTCAAGCCACTTAGCCTGCTTGTGTCACTTGTCCCAAATCAATTCCACCCTGATGATTTTCGCTGATGTTGAAAGCAAAAGTCGACTAAAAGTCATTAACCGTGAGGTGAATATGGTTGCTCCGGCGACACCCAGTTATCTGAAGTGGTCTCAGACTGCCATCACATTCGACCAGTCCGATCACCCTACGCACATTGCCACCCCTGGGAGGCAAGCTTTGGTGGTCGACCCAGTTGTCGAAGGCACTCGACTGACCAAAGTTCCGATGGATGGTGGCAGTGGCCTGAACATATTGTATGCTGAAACATTGAAAGGGATGGGCATTCCGATGTCCAGGCTCAGTGCCAGCAACATGAGCTTCCATGGAGTCATTCCTGGAAAGAAAGCCGAGTCACTCGGCCAGCTTGCTCTCGACGTGGTTTTCGGTGATTCAAAGAATTACCACAGGGAAAAGTTGACATTTGAGGTTGTGGACTTCCAAAGTGCTTATCATGCTATTCTGGGCCGGCCAGCTTATGCACGCTTCATGGCTCGACCATGCTACGTGTATCTCAAGTTGAAGATGCCCGGCCCCAGAGGAAGTCACGGAAAGGTTCCGACCTACTGACTGACCTTGCCGAAACCTTTGCTAACCTCAGGGGATACGATATTAAGCTCAATCCATCAAAGTGCACATTCGGAGTTCCAGGTGGAAAGTTACTTGGTTTTCTCATTTCCGAACGAGGAATCGACGCCAATCCCGAGAAAGTTGGAACCATCCTCCGGATGAAGCGCCCTGTGCGTATACATGATGTCCAGAAACTTACAGGTTGCTTGGCCGCTCTGAGTCGATTCATTTCTCGTCTCGGTGAAAAGGCGTTACCTCTTTACCGACTAATGAAGAAGTCTGACAAGTTCGAGTGGACTCCAGAAGCTGACGCAGCGTTTGCAGAGCTCAAAGCTCTGCTCTCCACCCAGCCGGTGCTTGCTGCCCCAATCAGTAAAGAGCCTCTGCTGCTGTACATTGCGGCCACGGGACAAGTTGTCAGTACAGTACTCACGGTCGAGCAGGAAGAAGAAGGAAAGGCCTTCAGAGTTCAGCGCCCAGTATATTATGTGTCTGAAGTTTTGACCCCTTCGAAGCAAAGATATCCCCATTACCAGAAGCTTGTATATGGGATCTACATGACCACGAAGAAGGTTGCACACTACTTCTCTGACCATTCCATTACAGTCGTCAGCGACGCTCCACTGTCAGAGATCTTGCACAACAGAGATGCAACTGGTCGAGTGGCTAAGTGGGCGATTGAACTCCTCCCCCTAGATATCAAGTTTGAAGCAAAGAAGGCTATCAAGTCCCAAGCAATTGCAGATTTCATCGCCGAGTGGATTGAACAGCAACTCCCGACTCAAGTTCACTCGGAGCACTGGACCATGTTCTTCGATGGATCTAAGATGCTGAACGGTTCCGGTGCTGGGGTAGTATTGGTCTCCCCCCGAGGAGATAAGCTCAGATACGTTCTCCAGATTCACTTTGATTCCTCCAACAATGAAGCAGAATATGAAGCACTCTTGTACGGGTTGCGCATGGCCATTTCACTCGGCATCCGGTGCCTCATGGTCTACGGCGACTCAGATTTGGTGGTTAATCAGGTGATGAAGGAGTGGGATGTCAGAAGCCCAGCTATGACTGGCTATTGCAACGCAGTAAGAAAGCTAGAAAAGAAATTCGAGGGGTTAGAGCTTCATCACATCCCCCGACTAAAAAATCAAGTAGCAGATGATCTGGCAAAAATAGGCTCCAAGAGAGAAGCCATTCCCAGCAATGTGTTTTTGGAGCACATCCGCTCGCCGTCAGTCCAGGAGGATCCCTTCGTAGAAGAAGCCCCGCAACCGAAAAGTGCCACAGATCCGACTGAAGTCGAAATTCCTGCTGTGGTCAACCTAGTCATGGAGGTCTTGGCTATCACTCCTGACTGGACGGTACCATACATCGCGTATATCTTGAGGAAAGAACTCCCAGAGGACAAGGAAGAGGCTCGACAGATCGTCCGCCGATCCAAGGCCTTCACAGTCATAAAGGGACAGTTGTATAGGGAAAGCGCGACTGGAATCGGTCAGAAATGCATAACACCAGAAGAGGGTCAAATGATCCTTAATGATATCCACTCGGGGACCTGTGGTCACCATGCGTCCTCTCGGACCATTGTGGCTAAAGCATACCGAGTAGGATTTTACTGGCCAAGAGCAAATGAGATGGCAAAAGAGATAGTCGACAAGTGTGGAGGTTGCCAGTTCTACTCCAACATGTCACACAAGCCTGCATCAGCCCTGAAGACCATTCCACTCGTCTGGCCCTTTACTGTCTGGGGACTGGACATGGTCGGTCCACTGAGAACAGGCAGGAGCGGATTCACGCATGTGCTTGTGGCAGTCGACAAGTTCACCAAATGGATTGAAGCCAAGCCTATCAAGAATCTCGATGCTTGCACTGCTATCAGTTTCGTCAGAGGGCTGACGTTCAGATATGGGGTCCCGCATAGCATCATCACCGACAATGGGTCAAACTTCGATTCAGACAAGTTCAGAGCTTTTTGCACCTCTCAAGGCACGCGAGTCGACTACGCGTCGGTCGCGCATCCTCAGTCGAATGGACAAGCTGAAAGAGCAAATGGTCTGATTCTCAAAGGATTGAAGCCTCAATTGATGCGTGATCTCAAGCACGCAGCAGGCGCTTGGGTCGACGAACTTCCGTCGGTTTTGTGGGGGCTGAGGACCACCCCGAACCGATCAACTGGAAGAACGCCATTTTTTCTGGTTTACGGAGCCGAAGCCGTCCTGCCGAGTGATCTACTTCACAACGCCCCCAGAGTCAAGCTTTATAACGAAGACGAAGCAGAGCAAGCCCGGCAAGACGCAGTCGACCTCCTAGAGGAGGAGAGGGAAATGGCTATGATCAGATCGACCATCTATAAGCAAGACTTGCGTCGATTCCATGCTAGAAATGTGAAGAGCCGAGCCTTCCAGGAAGGAGATTTGGTCCTCCGAGTGGATCAACAGAAACCACACAAACTTGCTCCTACTTGGGAAGGCCCCTTCATCGTCACCAGAGTCCTCCACAATGGAGCATATCACCTATACAATGTTGATCACCAGATCGACGAGCTACGAGCTTGGAATGCGGAACTACTCCGCCCCTTTTACACTTGAGTTCTCCCTTGGACGAGATGTAATAAGAAAAAATTTCTGCAGTTCATTTTTACCAAAGACAAGAGCGTCCCAATAATTGCTGTCACTCTTGTTTGCATACGAAATCCCCCCGTGGGTGACTTAGCTGTGAATCCGTTTCGCCTAAGTTTGAAAAATCCTACCGAGTGGAGAGCAATCCTCCCACTCGAGGGCTTAGCTGCAGTCCAGTACTTGCCTAAGTTCTCCCACTTAGAGACTTAGCTGCAGTCAGGCACTCGCCTAAGTTTGAAAAAATCCTACCGAGTGGAGAGCAATCCTCCCACTCGGGGGCTTAGCTGCAGTCCAGTACTCGCCTAAGTTCTCTCACTTAGAGGCTTAGCTGCAGTCAGGCACTCGCCTAAGTTTGAAAAAATCCTACCGAGTGGAGAGCAATCCTCCCACTCGGGGGCTTAGCTGCAGTCCAGTACTCGCCTAAGTTCTCTCACTTAGAGGCTTAGCTGCAGTCAGACACTCGCCTAAGTTTGAAAAAAAATCCTACTGAGTGGAGAGCAATCCTCCCACTCGGGGGCTTAGCTGCAGTCCAGTACTCGCCTAAGTTCTCTCACTTAGAGGCTTAGCTGCAGTC
Organism: Triticum aestivum; assembly: GCF_018294505.1. Lineage (NCBI taxonomy): Eukaryota > Viridiplantae > Streptophyta > Magnoliopsida > Poales > Poaceae > Triticum > Triticum aestivum. The sequence continues at coordinate 464,955,980 of NC_057803.1, read as the reverse complement.
AGGCGCTCGCCTAAGTATATAAAAATCCTACCGAGTGGAGAGCAAACCTCCCACTCGGGGGCTTAGCTGCAGCCCAACGCTCGCCTAAGTGTATAAAAATCCTACTGAGTGGAGAGCAAACCTCCCACTCGGGGGCTTAGCTGCAGCCCAGCGCTCGCCTAAGTGTTTAAAAATCCTACCGAGTGGAGAGCAAACCTCCCACTCGGGGGCTTAGCTGCAGTCCAGTACTCACCTAAGTTCTCTCACTTAGAGGCTTAGCTGCAGTCAAACGCTCGCCTAAGTTTGAAAAAATCCTACCGAGTGGAGAGCAATCCTCCCACTCGGGGGCTTAGCTGCAGTCCAGTACTCGCCTAAGTTCTCTCACTTAGAGGCTTAGCTGCAGTCAGGCACTCGCCTAAGTTTGAAAAAATCCTACCGAGTGGAGAGCAATCCTCCCACTCGGGGGCTTAGCTGCAGTCCAGTACTCGCCTAAGTTCTCTCACTTAGAGGCTTAGCTGCAGTCAGGCACTCGCCTAAGTTTGGAAAAATCCTATCGAGTAGAGAGCAATCCTCCCACTCGGGGGCTTAGCTGCAGTCCAGTACTCGCCTAAGTTCTCTCACTTAGAGGCTTAGCTGCAGTCAAGCGCTCGCCTAAATACAAGACACAACCCAATCCGCGAGTCGACTGCTACCTTCCCCTTCGGAGCTACGCCGCAAATACAAGGTTATTCCGAGTGAAGATCAAGATCCACTCGACGAATCAAACCATGAAGATATTCAACGAGAAATCAAGATCAAATAAAGCCTAAAAGGTCCCAGACCTCAGATCAAAGTACTCAAGCCCTCGGCTCGGCGGAGTTTAACGGTTACAAATCCACTCGGCATTCCGAGGCAAATTTAAAGTGAAGCACCAAAGTTTTTCATTCCTCAGGAGGAGGACTGGAAGGGGCGACGAACTCGTCCAAGTCGATCCCGTCTGCAATACGAGTGACAGCAGCAATAAAAGTCTCCATGAAGTCCTGAAAGTTGTGCTTCCTGGTATTGGCAACTTGGATGGCGGCCAGCTTTTCTTCTCGCGCCTCCTTGCAATGGACGCGGACCAGAGACAGAGCGACATGAGCACCACATCTAGCAGAAGATTTCTTCCATTCCGCCACTCGACCCGGGACTTCATTCAGTCGGACCATCAGGGACTCGAGGTCGTTCTGAAGTGTCGTTCCGGGCCAGAGTGATGTGTCGACCCGCGACATCGCAACCTTCAGCCGAGCAAGATAATCAACAACGCTGGTAACACAAGACTCCAGTCGGAGCACGTTCATAGCAGCCTCGTCCTTCATGAGAGAATTGGCGGGATCCAAGCCTGGCTCCACTCGACTGGTTTCCTCTTCAAAGCTCTGGCAGAATTCTGCAAACACGATTCAAGAATAAGACAGTGGTCGTACGCGGGCTCGGCAACTACAAGACAGTCGGGTTGGAATAATTACCTTCGAGCATGACAAACAACTTCTTGGCGAGTCCACCGAGATAAGCCTCCAGATCTTTTACCTTCCCCGCCAGCTCACCTGCCTTGTCGTGCAAATCCATCTTTTCTTTCTTCAGTCGACTGGCATCTCGATTAGCTGTCTCGAGAGCAGTTTTCAGTCTGGAGTTCTCCTGTTCAAGAGTTCCGACCGAAGCCAGTTTCTCTTCTGCGAGCTTTGTTTTGCTCGAGGCCTCCTTCTGTGCCTCTGCAAGGTCTTGATCCTTCTTCTTCAGAGCTTCCTCCAGTTTATCTGCGGCGCTCGAGTGGAACCAACATCAAGAATGGACAAGAAAGAAAAGCCACCCAATAAGAATGGAGAACCTCACCAGCCATACCTTTTGCTTCTTCTTGCGCCTTCTTCAAATTCTCCTGAGCAAGCTTCAAGTTAAGGTTGAGCTGGATCTGCTGATTCTCCAACTCAGTATAGCGAGCTGCAAGTTCGCAAGATTTCTGTAAAAAGAAAAATCAGTCGACAGACGTCCAAGACAAGTTGCTTCCGAGCAACCAAGAGACAATAATGACGTTTCTAAGACTACAGCCAAATCAAGAACATTCGACAGTAGTCTCGGGGACTACACCCAGTGGGTGCACTCAACGTGCCCCCACTGTAAAAAAGAAGAAGAAGAAGTCGACTACCCGCAGTCGACCGGATACAGTCCCATTCGACATGGCCTGACCAGACTGAATGAAGAAATACAGCTACAACAACACAATATAAAGACTGCAGTCGACTGCCCGCAGCCCACCGTAGTCTCGGGGACTACACCCAGTGGGTGCACTTAGCGTGCCCCCACTCGTCCAAGAATTGGCAGACACACCCAGTGGGTGTACAGATACAAAGATCTTCAGAAAAGAGATTCTTCAAACAGCATATCATAACAGACCAAACGTTGAGTCGACTGACCTGGACGTTGCTCTGAAGAGCCGAGCTCGCATCATAAGCTGCTTGGCTGGCCTCCTGAGCCAACTTCACTTGCTCCATCATGATCCCTGCCTGACGTATAGCCTCTTTTGCAGCAGCCGCTTGGTCCTCAGGGACGGGGTATGCGGCAAAAAGCGAAGACGGATCTGCAGTCGACGACGAGGGCCGCGCACTCGCCAGAGGAACGGCGAAGGTCACAGAAGCCCGAGTGGTGTCACCACCATCCCGAGCCACGGCCTTGGACGCCGGAGCGGATTGGGGGGTCTTGTCAGCCGACGCCCTCTTGTGCCTCCTCACTCTCAACGGACCATTATCGTCGTCATCCGGGAGGTCGATAACATGAGGAGGGGCTACAAAGGAAACGTTCAATCGACCAGGGTTGCAATAAATGTTTAGTCGACTCAAAGCGGAACGTCAGTAATCGTACCAGGGTTGGAGGTAACAGCATCCTCCATCTCTTGGTCGTCGTCCTTGGCGGAGATCTCAGAAGTAGCAGCATTGCAAGCCTCGAAAGTTAGTCGATTGGCTCAATGGATCGACCAAGGATCTGTCCACGGTCGACAAAGGAAAACAAGTTTTATTATTACCCAGAAATGGTGGGACGGTCCATCTTCATCTTGGGCAGAGCCTTGGGCGGCTTGGACGGCGCTGCGCGCGGGTGCTTGGGAGCCTTTCCAGTCGGCGTAGGAGAAGAGGTCCGAGGGCGTTTCGACGACTGCCCAACAGGAGCAGTCGCACTACCACGCTCCCGCGCTGGATCGTGTGTGAGCTTGGATCGCCCCTCCGGGGGGGGGGGTTCAACCTCCTCCTCCTCCTCTTCGCTGGAGTCGACGTCGTCGCCTCCCTCTCCTTCACCGTCGGACTCCCACTCGCCTTGATCGTCCCCGCTCTCACCTCCGCTCGCCTCCCCTTCCTCAGTTGGCCCCTGTGCCCCATTGGGCGTCGAGTACATCTCAGTAGTCGCCTGAAAAACAACAGACAAGACAAAGGTCAATCGACCAACTCAAAGAAGACCAATGAAGAAAAACAAGATCTCAGTCAGGAGCATAGAGACATACCTGGTCCACGTCGTACGAGTTGTCGAGTGGAATTACCCTCCTGGCTCCTCGGGGGTTGTCCTTGTTTCCTGTGATGCTCGACAGCCACCCCTCCAGCATCTCATCAGTGACCTCCTCCGGGTGGATCCGAGTGGTGTCGTCAAGACCCGAGTACAGCCACATCGGGTGGTCACGAGCCTGGAGCGGTTGGATGCGCCTCCGGAGGAAGACCTCCAGCAAATCCATGCCCGTCACGCCCTCACGGACAAGCTCAACCACTCGACCGGCCAGCACTTTGACTTGGGCCCTTTCCTCCGGCGCCACTTTCAGAGAAGCAGGTTTTTCAGCTCGGTCGAGTGAGAAAGGGGGAGACCAGTCGACTGTCCTGGGGTCGCCTGGTCTTGACAGTAGAACCAGGTCGCCTGCCAGCCACGGACCGACTCCGGGAAAGTGATAGATGGAAAACAACTCTTTCCCCTCGTCTGGATCGCCAGGACCCCGCACAGCTGGATCACCTGCGTCCTTTCATCACTCGACTTGGCCTTCTTGACCGATTGAGAACGACAGGTAAAGATGTGCTTGAAGAGACCCCAATGGGGGCGGCAACCCAAGAAACCCTCACACATGGAAATGAAAGCAGCGAGGTATACGATGGAGTTGGGAGTGAAGTGGTGAAGCTGCGCTCCGAAGAAGTTCAGGAAGCTCCGGAAAAAAGGATGGGGCGGCAGAGAAAACCCGCGGTCGACATGGGTGGCTAGGAGCACACACTCACCGTCGCGGGGATGAGGTTCGATCTCTCTCCCCGGGAGACGCGCGGCTTCGTGGGAAATGACCCCCCCCCCTCGACCATATCGTCGAGATCTTCTTGCCGGATCACCGACGGCATCCAGTCGCCTTGGATCCAGCCTCGGGGCAGAGCAGACCTTGAGGAGGATCCGCCCCGCGTGGACCTTTTCCCTTTCCCCTGCGCTGTCGCCTTCTTCGCGCGCTCCAGGGTGGATGTCTTGTCCTTCGCCATCGTCGCCGGCAAATCTTGCACGGACCCGCGGCGCTAGGGTGAGAACGGAGGTGGCAGAGGAACTCGCGAAGGGAGAGAGGAAGAAGGAAGCGCACTGTTTGGAAACCCCGAGCCGGCAACTTATAAGGGGCTGCTCCCGAGTGGCTGACTGGTAGGCCCAGGTTATCCAGCAAATCCTGCAACAAACGCGCGCGCAGTACGTGGCGAAAAAGGCGACACGGGGATCGAGGAGCTTCCACTTTATCGCTTCCGATTACTGCGGCCGCTCCCGTCCCGCGCGCTTCCCGAAATCCGAATCCCGCGACACCCGCGGGCCGCAGAACAACTTGCTAAAACAGAAGACCCCGCTCGCGCCAACACTCGGTATGTCACACATGAAGAAATTCACTCGACGAAAGGCCTGAAATGGAGCAAGGCGACTGAAAGAGGTAGATGACGTCATCCGTGACGGTTGGCCCAAGACGAGGCGCTCACGTAGCCCAAAGAACCGGTCGGAAAGATCTCCAACTCTTTCCCCACTCTAACCTCGATCCATTCGGGGGCTAATGATGAAGCCATGTACCTAGGGTAGGGGCACGGGCCTGTCCAAAGAGCCCTACCCTGGGACATCCCTAGGAGAAGTCACCTTTCAATCGACTTGAAGGTATCCCACTCGACGGGTTCAAGACACTCGACCATGAAGCCAACCACTCGACCATGAAGCCAACCACTCGACTGCCAGGAGACCTAGAGTCACTCCGCAGGCAAACGGTCGGCTATTAAGTAGTCTTTATGGTCATTGTCACACTTTATTAAGGGCATTACCGGTAATGCCCAACCTTAAATGTACCTTAAACCCTGCATTACTAAGGGCAGGAGGGGGCCGGCGAACTCTATATAAGCCACCCCCCTCCTTAGTATGAAGGGTTCGCACCCCTGTTATTCACACGCTAGTAATCCAGTCGACCGCCTCCGGGCACCGAGACGTAGGGCTGTTACTTCCTCCGCGAAGGGCCTGAACTCGTACATCTTGGTGTGTTTACAACTTCCCAATAGCTGAGATCTAGCCTCTCCATACATACCCCCCTACATCACTGTCAGAGTTAGAACCACGACATCAAGTTTCCTCTCTATGTGCTTAAAGTTTTGAAGTTATGCTTGTTTTGCCTTCCTTTGCTAGTTGATTATTGTTCCCATAAGTTGTTTGCTCACAAAATCCCTATGCATAGGAAGTGGGTTCGACTTAAATTTGCTAGTCATATTCTTCATGATGCTCTCTTTATATTTCAATTCTTATCTTTTATGTGAGCATCATTGAAATCATCATGCCTAGCTAGGGGCGTTAAACGTTAGCGCTTGTTGGGAGGCAACCCGATTTTATTTTTCTTGTTTGCTTTTTGCTCCTGTTTAGTAATAAATAATTCATCTAGCCTATGTTTAGATGTGGTTTTATGTTTTAATTAGTGTTTGTGCCAAGTAGAACCTTTGGAAAGACTTGGGGAAAGTCTTTGTGATCTTGCTATAAAAAACAGAAACTTTAGCGCTCATGAGAATTGCTGCCATTTTTTACTGGAGAGTGCGATTAAGTTGATTATTTTTGCAGTGATTAATAGACAAATTCCCCGCGTCCACCAATTTATTTAAGAATTTTATGATTTCCATAAGTATATGTTTGATACAGATTACTACAGATTGTTCTGTTTTTGATAGATTCTGTTTTCATTGTGTTGTTTGCTTATTTTGATGAATATATGAGTAGTATCGGAGGGTATGAACCATAGAGAAGTTGGAACATAGTAGATATTACACCAATATAAATTTAGAATGAGTTCATAACAGTACCTAAGTGGTGATTTATTTCCTTATACTAACGGAGCTTACGAGTTTTCTGTTAAGTTTTGGGTAAAGATTCGATGGACTATGGAATAAGGAGTGGCAAGAGCCTAAGCTTGGGGATGCCCAAGGCACCCCAAGGTAATATTCAAGAACAACCAAGAGCCTAAGCTTGGGGATGCCCCGGATGGCATCTCCTCTTTCGTCTTCGTCTATCGGTAACTTTACTTGGAGCTATATTTTTATTCACCACATGATATGTGTTTTGCTTGGAGCGTCATTTTATTTTCTTTTGTTTTGCTTGCTGTTTGAACAAAATACCAAGATCTGAAATTATTAAATGTTAGAGAGTCTTCACATAGTTGCATAATTATTCGATTACTCATTGATCTTCACTTATATCTTTCGGAGTAGTTTGTCATTTGCTCTAGTGCATCACTTATATCCTTTTAGAGCATGTCAGTGGTTTTATTTTGAAGAAATAGATGAACTCTCGTGCTTCACTTATATTATTTTGGGAGTCTTTTAGAACTGCATGGTAATTTGCTTTTAGGCATAATAAAATCTTTCATATAAGTGCATTGAATACTATGAGAAGTTTGATACTTGATAATTGTTTTTGAGATATGGAGATGGTGATATTAGAGTCTTGCTAGTTGAGTAGTTGTGAATTTGAGAAATACTTGTGTTGAAGTTTGTGATTCCCGTAGCATGCACGTATGGCGAACCGTTATGTGATGAAGTCGGAGCATGATTTATTTATTGATTGTCTTCCTTATGAGTGGCGGTCGGGGACGAGCGATGGTTTTTTCCTACCAATCTATCCCCTAGGAGCATGCGCGTAGTACTTTGTTTCGGTAACTAATAGATTTTTGCAATAAGTATCTGAGTTCTTTATGACTAATGTTGAGTCCATGGATTATACGCACTCTCACCTTCCACATTTTCTAGCCTCTCTATTACCGCGCACTTTTCGCCGGTATCATACACCCACCATATACCTTTGAAAGAACATGCGGTGCCCCCATGTTTGGTTTTGGTAATTGAGGACAATCTCTATGGACTAATGATTGCCTTGAGTTATATTTGAAGGTTTTGTCCATAGGTTTTTCTTGGAGTACATTTGTTGGTTTCAAGGAGAGTTTGTGTCGACCAAGGTGCTATTCAAGGAATTATCCAAAGATTGGTCATGTGAGTGTTGAGCTTATTGCAAGCATGTCTTGAAGAAGAAGATTGTGCGATCATTCATGTCTACCTTCAAGACATCATCCAAATGAAGAGAATTGGAAAGATTCAAGGTTGATCAAGATTAAGTCAAGAATGAATCAAGTTGATCAACACACAAAGCATACAAGATGTACTGAGGGATCAAGTGATCTCATGGTATGGTAAGCATTGTCCATTATGCTTTGTTTGCTAACCCATGGTTTTCGTGAGAGTTCTTTGTGGGGTTAGGTTATGATGTGCAAGTTCAAGTGGAGCATCATGAAAAGATCAAATGCTTGAAGCTTGCCGTCCATTATGGTAATAATGGATTTATGAAGATGTGCCGAAGAGTGGCTCACCCATAATGGAGTATGGGGGAGCAATCAACTAGTCTTCATCGAGCAAACACAATCAAGAAAGGTGGTCCAACTTGAGGAAGTCAAGATCATCATCATCTAGATCAAGTGGACTATGTGCAAGACAAAGGTTTGCCCTTGATAGATTTTCTATTTTACCGGTCTCATAGTGGTAGTTGGGAGACCGGGTTATAGGATCGATTGTCGTACTATCAAGGGGGGCTCTCGATGAGTAACTTGATCGTATCATTCGTAGAGAGCGCAAACCATTGCATCCTTACATCATCTTTCCCGGTTCTTGTTTGGTTCTCTTTGAGAGTTTTGGAGCTTATGGTCATCTTGATGACAAGCTCGAGTTCATCGAAAACAGAGTTCACTCGCATCTTCTATGATGTTTTCGATGTTAGAGGTTTTGTCGGTTCTTCTCTGTTGGAGGTTTCACTCCTCTATTTGTTAGGCATACCTCCCCTGCCTCTTCTTACTATAACTAGTCGCTGTTCTATATCGATCCTTATCTATTCTTCTGTGATCCACAATGGAGAGGAGAAAGGATGTTGGAGATTTTGGCGGCAGTCCGTTGATACATGGGAAAAAGAAAGGCAGTTTTGCTGATTTTCCGATACAGTGTGGTTGTTTTAGTGGTCGTGTCCACCGTGCCACGTGTTGGCCGCTAGTTGGCCCTGCACAATAGTGCGTGCAGGGCTCCCAGCAGGGCCAATTGTTGCGCAACACATGTCCCCATGGACCCCACCACTTAATAAACAGATTATGTTTTGTTTAATTTGCTGAAAAGTCATTTGCCTTGCTTTATTTGCCCCGGACGCTTCGAGCTAGTTCCATTATTCCACTGAACTGAGCTCCGTGAGTGAGAGAGAGAGAGAGAGTTCCAGAAAGTGAGGTCCGCCGTCCGACGGTGTCGTGGTCGCGGCGAGCGACAGAGGAAGCAGTCACGGTTGCCGCTGCCTGACTCCGGCGCGCCCAAGCCCCGGCCAAAGCTGGAGCAGCTGCTCTGGCATGCCGCCGTTCCCCTCCTGGAGCGACCAGATCCCTTGGAGAAGGTGGGGAACTGCAGGGCTGCAGCCGGCGGTGCAGCGCTGCTTCTCCGGGATGCCGCAGGAGGTCGTACAGGCGCACATCAAGACGGGAGCCCGACTCAGACTCATCGGACAGAGGTTAGTGGTAGCTGTTCTACATCTATCCTGTACTAGTAGCTAGCTTTCGATGGCTTCAAACTAGTACATGGGCTATCCATTTAATTACTACTCCGTAGTATATTGCTAATATAACCGTTAATTTGAGATTAAATTAGCTTTCAATGACTTCAAACTAGGCAGCCTCATGTAGATATGTTCTCTGTTTTTAGGCACACAGCGGTCACAGAAATCTCAAATTGGTGAAAGATCCTTGTGGATTGAACCACGGAGAAATAACCAGCAACTAATCAGTACACTTATATATCTCCATTTAGAATAAATCCATTATACATCTCACACCATAGGGAATAGTAAGATAAACTATTACATGGGGACGTAATTGTTTTGTAGAGCAATCCTGAGAAGCAAAGTTTATATAGAGCTATTTAAAAGTGTTATCTTGTCCATGGCTTGGTTGGCTACCCAAGTCCTGAAATAAAAAAGGAACGATTTTATCTGAGAAATAAACTTGAATTTGAGAGTCTGACTTGTAAGTGAAACAATACCTTAGTCGGCAGCTGGTAATTTTGATATGCTGGCCATTCCGAGTTCGGTATCAATACAGAACTCTACATACAGTTTAAAGTTAATGGAAGTGAATGAGCTATGCATGTTCATCTTATTTTTTAGTGACTAACTAAATAAATATACCTGAGTTGGTTGAGTGCCATAATAGAAATATGATTGCTGTGGTTGCAAGCCGAGTAACTGCTGAAAAGAAGTAGCATTTGCCTGCGGTAGGCCGTGATGCAATACTTGCAAACTATAATTCTCTGGTCGTGGCACTGGTGTCATAGTCTGAGGAAGTAGATGCAAATTGTAGTTCTTTGCTTGTGGTTGCGGAGGCATAGCGCGCGGCAATACATGCAAATTGGAGTTTGTAGCTTGTGGTTGTGGAGGCATAGTGCGCGACAATACTTGCGAATTGTAGCTCGTAGCTTGTGGGTTTGGAGGCATAGCTTGCGGCAATACTTGCGCATTGTAGTTTGTAGCTTGTGGGTTTGGAGGCATAGCGTGCGGCTATACTTGTGAATTGTAGTTCGCAGCTTGTGGTAGTGGAGGCATAGCGCGCGATGACAGTTGCAAACTGTAGTTCATAGCTTGTGGGTTTGGAGGCATAGTGTGCGGCAATACTTGCGAATTGTAGTTCGCAGCATGTGGTAGTGGAGGCATAGCGTGCGACGTTGCAAACTGTAGTTCGTAGCATGTGGTACTAGAGGCATGGCGCTTTGCGGTACTTGCAAGTTGGAGTACTGATTTGACATGGTAAAGCTAGGATTTGCTTCAGTTGAGGCAGAAGAACAATCACCATTCCTATTCTTGCATGTTGTTGCTTGACCTATTTGGAAAAGAAATTGTTAGATCTATTTAAATAACATGAGCAGATATTTATGTAGCCATTTCTTGAGCTATACCATACCTTTCTTCCATGTATTCTTTTTTGTTTAGTTCCAATCTAGAATTAATCCTCTTACTGCTATCTCCTTTTTCTTTTCTCTTTATTCCTTGTGCTTGGACAATGTTCTCATTGTTGCATTCAACTGGCTATTTCTCTGCTTGTTTCTCAACTTGTTCATGATTTGGTGGTATATCTTTTGACTGGTTGCTTCCGTGCAAAATCTGGTCCACCTTTTCCATTAGTTCTATTGACATACTTTGTAGTAGTGCATATGCCTCTTTGTTTGCTGCTGCTTTGCTCAAAATGTTATTATAAGTGCGACATAGTGATCCATACTGCCTAGCTAGCACAACTCTAGCATCTTCATCATCAGCACACTTTTGAATTGCATGTGATGGCCCTGATTTTGCTTGCCTTGTCCATCTTTTCTAGATATATTCCGGTGCCAACTCCTTCATATTGTTGTGGTCCAACACCTTCAATGCATGATGACACAATACCCCAATAAATTCAAACTTTTTGTGTGAGCATGAAAATTTTGATCCATCATGATCAAATTTCACTATATGACTATTTTGGCTAGCTAAATGGGTAACCTTGAATTCAGAAATAGAGGCAGTACGACCACTTTCATACACACAATATTCCATTACCATGTCAAATTCTACTTTAAATATCTCAAACATAGCAGGTGTATATACTTTGGAAGTTTGAATCAACATCTGCACATGTGGCACTTTTGATGATGTTTGACTCGCATAGAAATCACTTTCCACTTCAACGTACCTTCTATCATCCACAGCCCTCTCATAGTGCTTGAAGAAATCTAATAAATCAAGGCAAATGTGCAAGTATCGCTTCAATAGTGCATTCATACTCTCGCTTCTTTGCGTAGATTTCATATTCGCACAGAAGGTCTGTCGACCATAAACCAAAGCCCACTTCTCCTTGTTCTGGAATAATCTATGTAGCCAATCATTGTCTTCCAAATTATATTTCACTAGCATATCATTCCAACCTGCTAAGAATTCATCAACTTCTTCAAAATCACAAACACACTTGCCAAAATCTTTCTTAAATGTTTTGGAACCTTGGAAAACATGACTCAAATGTTTTGCAGCATTCTGATACATGTGCCACACACATAGACGATGTATTAAATTAGTAAAACCCTTCTCAATGGCACTAATAATGGCAGGACATTGATCGGTCAATATTGTTTTTGGTTCTTTTCCTGACATGGCCCTTTTGAATGTTTCAAATAACCATTCAAACGTATCAGCTGTTTCATCATACAATAATGCAGCTCCAAAAACCACTGTTTGTTTATGATGGTTGACACCAACAAAAGGGGAAAATGGCCTGCCATAACTATTTGTCTTAAAGGTTGTGTCAAAGCATACCACATCACCAAAGTAGTGATAATCTAATATTGATCTTGCATCTGCCCAGAATATATTAGTCATCATAACCTCTTCATCTACTTGTATTGCATACAAAAAAGAAGGATTTTCCATTTGCTTCTCCTGTAGGTATTGAAGAATGGCACCTGTATCTCCTTCTTGGATTGATTGCATACGCTTTGATCGAAGATAATTTTTATAATCTTTGTGACCGAAGCAAAGACTTTGTCGACCTCCTGCTTGCCTAGTCATCACTTCATGACCAGATTTTGGTCTAATACCTGAATCATTCAATATGTCAATCTGGGCCTTTTGAGCTTCTGTGATTTTTCTTTGGGATCGCAGTAGATGGGCTTTGCTTGGAGTTACGAGTTCATGATTATGGGCATCCTCCAAGCTGCTTACAACATATTTTCCGTTAGCACTTATTTTGATGATCATCTCTGCCAGATAGCCAACTCTTGTATCTGCTCGCTTCCGCTGGCATTGTTCCTTGCTCTTGTCCTTGAAACCTCCCTTTGAGCATACAAATTTCTTTGTTCAAATAACATTCGTTGACGATTTATCATGCCAAAATTTCCTGACACTGAAACCTACATGTCCTGTGTAACACTTCGGATGTAACTTTCCCAATTTGTACTCCAACTCTTGCCGTTTCCGGCGTTAAGTTATATTTATTTATCGGGTTCGGGTCTTTGTCTCCGTGTGTTGTTTTCGTTTTCATGCATCTCATATCATGTCATTATGTGCATTACATTTGCATACGTGTTCATCTCATGCATTCGAGCATTTTCCCCGTTGTCCGTTTTGCATTCCGGCGCTTCGTTCTCCTCCGATGGTCATTTCTACCTTTCTTTCGTGTGTGGGGATTAAACATTTCCGGATTGGACCGAGACTTGTCATGCGGCCTTGGTTTACTACCGGTAGACCGCCTGTCAAGTTTCGTACCATTTGGACTTCGTTTGATACTTCAACGGTTAACCGAGGGACTGAAAAGGCCTCGTGTGTGTTGCAGCCCAACACCCCTCCAATTTGGCCAAAAACCCACCAAACTCTGCTCCATGTCCTAGAGCGTTCGATCACGATCGCGTGGCCGAAAACCGCACCTCATTTCGACTCTCCTGGCTCCACTTATGCCTATAAATACACCCCCTCCGTTTTCGGATCTCTCCCCCCCCCCACGAAACTCTAAAAATCCCTCGCGCCGGCCGGACATTGTCCGACCCGGCCGGACGCGTCCGCCGCCGCCGCCTCAGCCCGCTCGCGCGCCGACACGTGGCAGGCGCCACCGCCGCCGCCGGCGGCCCGCCCGAGCCCGCGGGAGGCCCCCGCGGCCCGGGTCTTCGCGCGCCGCCGCCCGGCTCCTTCTCCTCGCCGCGCCGCCGTCCCTTCCGGCTCCGGTGGCCGGAGCTGCCACCGCGCCGCCGCGGGCCGCCTCTCCGCCGCCCGGCCGGCCGCCCCTCGCCGCCTCCTCGCCGCCCTGGCCCGGCGCCTCCACGCCGCCTCGGATCCGGCCGCCCCGTCGTCCTCTACTCCGGCCACCGCGGCCACGAACTCCGGCGACCTCGACTCCGGCGTGAACAGTAACTCCGGCCGGATCTGGATCTAGATCTGAGCAATTCCGGTTGACTTTTTCTCCTCCAAACCCTAATTTTTTATGCCTACTTTGACCGGCCGTATCTCCGCATCCGTAGCTCCGATTTGGGCATATAGTATATCAGAATGTTTGTCTCGACGAGTACATCATTTCATTCCATTGCATCATTTTCATTTGAGTGCATCTTGATGCCCGAACTGCTATTAGAAGGAGGCTTTGTGAGTTAATTGTCAGATCTGCTAGTTCATCTTAGACTTTTGTCATTTTTGCCATGATTATTGTGTGCATGCTATGCCTGTGAGTCCTTTATATGTTTTGTTAAGCATTTTGTTATATTTCCAGAGGTGTAACCCATGAATTTTTAGGATGTGTGTGGTGACTTGTCCAAGCTTGCAAAGTGAGGCACCCGATAACTCTGTTTTCAGGGACTTAGTAGTTTTCACTGTCTGGGATTATTTAGTTCATGATGTCATATGTTCTTGTTGTTTCCTAGTGATTCGTGCCTCTTTTGAGGATGATAGTAAAGGAGTTTTGTTAATCTTGTTATGCTATATCCATCCATGTCTTTACTTGCAATTGTGGAGCACCCTAGCTTGAGTCAATCGAGCTCTACTTTTGCTTCGTGGTGAATCTGGACAGATCGTCAACTTGTTTGCGATTTTGCCGATGTTATTGTAATTGATCCGTGCATGCTATGCCATTGTTCTTGCCATGTATAGCTAGCATTTTGTGCCTTATTGTTGGATGTATGCTTGCCTTGCCATGACTTTCACCATAGTGAGTGCATCGAGCTCGTTTACATGCCTTCGTGAGTTATATTTCAGCATGTCTCAGTTTTCACTAAGTCTGAAAACTGATTGTGTTTTAGCTATGTTCGTGTGCTCGTTTATATATTTTGTGATCCCTTTTGGCCCTAGGTCACTTAGGGACTTTTGTTAAGCTTGTTGAGTAGCTCCATGCCATGTTCTTCTTTGTCTTAATCAGGTCGTGTTTCATGTTGTTTTGCTGCTCCGAAGAGAGCTTCATGATCTGAAATTTCAGACAAGTGTTGATTTCACTAAGTTTGAAATCTGTTTTGCATTTGCGTTTTTGTCATGCTTGTTTGAACCTGTTAATGGATGATTTGGCCGTAGCTCAGTGCTAGACTTCTGTTAAGCATCTTGTGTGCATCCCTGCCATGTATTTTTTTGTCATGTTGGAGTGCTATAACATGCTCATATCATTGCATTTAGATGCCTACTTGCTGTAAATCGTAGACCGGTGTCATATCTTAAAACGCTTGCCATTTCCAAACCGTAACTCCGATTCCGATGATCTTTATATCGTTTTCAAGCGATTTCATCTTATCTTTCCAGTGGCACCCTTGGAATTCCAAGTTGAGGCCAGGTTCATGCAATTCCTGTCATATCTTGCATTTTGCATCCCGCATCGCATCCCGCATAGCATATCATCATTTCATCATATTGCTTGGTCTTGCACGTGGTTGATTGTATCCTTGTTGCTTGTTTGTCTTGTTGGGTAGAGCCGGGAGACGAGTTCGCTAACGAGGAGCCCGTTGAGTTTGCTTTTGAGGATCCAGTCAACTCTGACAACTGTGCAGGCAAGATGATCATACCCTCGAAATCACTACTATCTTTGCTATGCTAGTTTGCTCGCTCTTTTGCTATGCCAATGCTACGACGCCTACCATTTGCTTGTCAGCCTCCCAATTGCCATGTCAAACCTCTAACCCACCTTGTCCTAATAAACCGTTGATTGGCTATGTTACCGCTTTGCTCAGCCCCTCTTAAAGCGTTGTTAGTTGCAGGTGAAGATTGGAGGCCGTTCCTTGTTGGGACATTTTTTTTATTTAATTGTTGGGATATCATTATATTGCTATGTTATCTTAATGCATCTATATACTTGGTAAAGGGTTATGTGCAGCTCCTATCGGGATTTGTTGGCACATTCGGGCAGTGTTGCTGGTCTTGTTTTAACCTGTCGAAGTGTCTTGAGTTACCGAGATACCGAGTCTGATCGGAACGTCTTAGGAGGAGGTCTATTCCTTCGTTGACCGTGAGAGCTTGTCATGGGCTAAGTTGGGACTCCCCTGCAGGGATTGAACTTTCGAAAGCCGTGCCCGCGGTTATGGGCAGATGGGAATTTGTTAATGTCCGGTTGTAGATAACTTGAACCTTAATTAATTAAAATGAATCAACTGAGTGTGTTACCGTGATGGCCTCTTCTCGGCGGAGTCCGGGAAGTGGAAACGATGTTGGAGTAATGTTTGCGCAGGTTTCTCTCTAGTTTCTCGCTCGTGCTTTGCCTCCTCTTCTCGCTCTCTTTTGCGAATAAGATAGCCACCATATATGCTAGTCGCTTGCTGCAGCTCCACATATATTTGCCTTACCCTTCCTATAAGCTTAAATAGTCTTGATCACGAGGGTGCGAGATTGTTGAGTCCCTGTGGCTCACATATACTATAAATCCAGATGCAGGTCCAGGTGATTCCGCTCCAGGTGACGAGTACGAGCTCAAGTGGGAGTTCGACGAGGACTCTCAGTGTTATTATGTTTCCTTTCCCGATGATCAGTAGTGGTGCCCAGTTGGGGGTGATTGGGACCGTGTCGCATGTTGGGTTCTCTTCTATTTTGGCACCGTAGTCGGGCCATGAGTGTTTTGGATGATGTAATGTTATTTATGTTCTTGATTGACGTGGCGGGTGTAAGCCAACTATGTTCTCCTCTTTATTATTCATATTACCTGGGATGTTGTGAAGATTGCCTAACTTGCGACATATGCCTTCAATGCGATTATGTCTCTAAGTCGTGCCTCGACACATGGGAGCTATAGTCGCATCGAGGGCGTTACAAGTTGGTAATCAGAGCCTTCCCCGACCCTAGGAGCCCCATTGCTTGATCGTTTTTAGCAGCCGAGTTGTGTCTAGAAAAATGTTTTGAGTCTTTAGGAATTATATATCGGAGAGTTTAGGAATTCTTTTTTACTTCCCAGTCTCCTCATCGCTCTGGTAAGGCATCCTGACGTAGAGTTTTGACTCTTCTCTTTTCAAATTTCACTAAAAAAAATTTTAGGATCACACGAGTATCTTGGAATTGTTCCGATGGCTTATGATGAGAATACTGTCTTGGTGCCTCCTATCAGGGGTTCAGTGGAAGTGTCCCGGGGAGTTGAGCTCTGAGGTGTTGTTATCATAATTTTATCGTTGCAATTCTGGAATACTTGAGATATGTTCGCCGACATCGAAAATCTCTTTTATGCAGTTCGTTGGCGAGATAACCTCGACGCCACCCAGTACTGGGGCGGGAGTTCGGGAGTATTGCCATAACTTGTATAACGGATGCTTTTCGAAGGTTGAGGTAGATGGTTTCCGAAGGTTTCTTGGTTATGTGTTGAAGGATGGATACAGCTGGATGTAGGATTTGCTAGTTTGGGTGAGATATTATGCTTCCCCTGTATCCCCAACACCTGATTGCATAACCGGAAAGTTTCGGGAGTTTCATAGGTGGGAATTCTAGTAGCTTTAGTTTTTCTTCCACGGATATTGGTTTGAGATTGGGATTTCTTACCGATTATTCGTTCTTGATCCGTACCTTGTTGATTTACTTCTCTACCTTAATTCTACGTGGCTTCGCAATTTAGGGATATGTGACCACTTCAAGAGGAATGCATTCGTTCATTTTGTTCGGATGTGAAGACTTTATGTTGCAATTTTCATTCCGTTGGTTTCAGCTTCATTTATCTGTCTATGTGCTAATGGTGGTCAACCTCTTTAGGATGGCTCCCGCTAAGAGCACCAGTCAGAACCAGAATCAAGATCCGCCACCACCTCCACCTCCTCCAGAGGCATGGCAAGCTGTGATGGCCGCAACCAATGCAAACACTCAGCTGATCATGCAAATTCTCCAAGAGCGCAATCAAGGCAGTCAAGGGAATCAAGGCAGCAATCAGAGTCACTTTGCTACACTCAACCAGTTCCTTGCTAACGGGCCAAAGACTTTCAGCAATTGTGTTGAGGCAACCGATGCTGACGATTGGCTTGTGGATCTGTGTAAGCATTTCGAGTGCAGTAACGTCAGGCCTGAGGACTTTGTCAAGTTCGCTTCCTTCCAACTCAAAGATCAAGCTGCAGAATGGTTCCAACAGTACAAGGACTCCAGAGGTGGACGTGTTATCACTTGGGATGATTTCCGTCGAGATTTCCGAGCTCATCATATTCCGTAGAGCGTGGTTGAAAGCAAGCATGAGGAATTCCGCAATCTGAAGCAAGGCTCTTTGTCTGTCTATGACTACAACAAGTTGTTCCAGAAGCTCGCCCGCTTTGCCAAGCAGGACGTGCCTGATGAGAAGAGCATGATATATCAGTTCAGGGGTGGTCTCAGAGAAGATATTCAGCTTGCTCTTGTCCTCTTCGAGCCCTTGAGATACGATGAGTTCTACAACATGGCACTGAAGCAAGAGGCTGCTCAGTTGAGGTGTGATGCTTCCAGGAAGCGAGTCAGAGATGTTACTCCTTCTTCCTCTACTCAAGTGGCCAAGCAGCAGAAGTTTTGGCTTCCTCCTCCTCCGTTCCGTCAGCCGTATCAGCAGAAGAGCAAAGGTGGTAGTTGTTCTTTCCACCCACCCAACCCTGGCTTTCAGAACAAGACTTCGCCTCAAGCTCCAAGATCGAGTGCTCTGTATCACCGTCCGCTTTCAGAGGTCACGTGCAACAAGTGCCAACAGAAGGGTCACTATGCCAACAAGTGTTTCAACCAGAGGCGTCTTCCTCCTCCTCCTCCTGTGAGATCGGCAAGTACAGCTGTGGTCAAGCATAACCCCAAGCATGCCAAGGTCAATTTGATGAATGCAGCTCAGGCAGAGGACTCGTCATATGTGATCATGGGTAACCTTCCTGTTAATGATATTCCTGCAAAAGTTCTTTTTGACATGGGTGCATCACATTGTTTCATCTCGAGACCGTTTTCATCTAAGCATGGTTTGCCTTTGCAAAATTTTCCTAGTCCTTTAGCAGTTGTCTCTCCCGGTAAGCGCATGCATGCTAACTCCATTGCTCCGGATGTTACTATCAGTTTGGGTGACTACAAGTTTCTATCTTCTCCAACGGTTCTCGGTGACTTGGATATTGATCTTATTCTTGGAATGGATTGGCTTTGTAAGCACAAGGCTCAGCTTGATTGTGCAGCTAGGCAGATTCAATTGACTCATTCGTCTGAGGATGTAATTGTCTTTGCCGCTCGGGATAATACCATTCGTTTGTTTTCTCTCAATGAGAAGGGTGAATTGGGTGCCATCTCTCAAATTCCAGTCGTTTGCGAATATCAAGACATCTTTCCAGAAGAGCTCCCAGGAATGCCTCCGCACCGGCCAGTTGAATTTGTTATTGAACTTGATCCTGGCACGGAACCTGTGTGCAAACGTCCTTACAAGCTCGGACCTGAAGAGTTGAAGGAGCTGAAGAAGCAACTTGATATGCAAGAAAGAATGGGTCTCATCCGGCCTAGTTCTTCTCCGTGGGGTTGTGGTGTTCTTTTTGTGAAGAAGAAGGATGGAACGGACCGACTTTGTGTTGATTACCGTCCAGTGAACAAGAAGACCATCAAGAACAAATACCCACTTCCCAATATCAATGAACTGTTCGAACAACTCAAAGGTGCCCAAGTATTCTCCAAGCTTGATCTCCGTATGGGTTATCACCAGATTCGCATTCGTGAAGAAGATATTCCCAAGACAGCATTTAGAACAAGCTTTGGTTCATATGAATACACTGTCATGTCTTTTGGCCTTGCCAACGCTCCCCCGACGTTCTCTCGCATGATGAACTTCATCTTCAACGCCTACACCAATGACTTCGTTTTGGTCTATCTCGACGACATTCTGGTTTTCTCGAAGAACAAGGAAGATCATGCCAAGCACTTGCGTTTGGTTCTCGATAAGCTCAGGGAACATCAGTTCTACGCCAAGTTCTCCAAGTGTGAATTTTGGCTTGATGATGTTCTTTATCTTGGTCATATCATCTCTGCCAAGGGCATTGCCGTGAATCCCGAGAAGGTGTCCGCAATTGTGAATTGGGAACCTCCTCAGAACGTGAAGCAACTCCGCAGTTTCCTCGGTCTCGCAAGCTATTGTAGGAGATTCGTTGAAAACTTTTCCAAGATCGCGAAGCCTCTCTCAAATCTTCTTCAGAAGCACGTCAATTACGTTTGGTCTCCGGAGTGTGATATTGCTTTCAACACTTTGAAAGAGAAGTTGATCACTGCTCCAGTTCTGACTCCACCTGATGAATCCAAGCCGTACGAGGTCTTTTGTGATGCCTCCCTCCAAGGTCTTGGCGCAGTATTGATGCAAGAGAAGAAAGTTGTTGCTTATACATCTCGCCAGTTGAAGCCTAATGAAAAGAACTACCCCACTCATGATCTCGAGTTGGCGGCAGTTGTGCATGCTCTGTTGACTTGGAGACATCTTCTATTGGGAAGAAAAGTGGACATTTTCACTGATCACAAGAGTCTCAAGTACATCTTCACTCAGCCTAATCTCAACCTCAGGCAAACTCGATGGGTCGAAATGATTCAAGAGTATAATCCGAGTATTGAGTACACTCCAGGCAAGGCCAATGTGATTGCTGACGCTTTGAGCAGGAAGGCTTACTGCAACAGTTTGATTCTTAAGCCTTATCAACCCGAGCTTTGTGAAGCTTTCCGCAAACTTAATCTGCAAGTTGTTCCTCAAGGTTTCCTCGCCAACCTTCAAGTCTCTCCTACCTTAGAAGACCAGATTCGCCAAGCCCAGCTTCTTGATGCTATGGTGAAAAAGGTGAAGATTGGGATTGCCAAGAGTCAGTCCAAGTACAAGTGCTACCGCCTTGATGACAAGGACACTCTCTTCTTCGAGGATCGTATTGTTGTGCCCAAAGGTGAACTTCGTAAAGTGATCATGAACGAGGCTCACAATTCTCTCCTCTCCATCCATCCTGGGAGCACGAAGATGTATCAGGACCTCAAACAAGCTTATTGGTGGACTCGAATGAAGCGCGAGATCGCTCAATTCGTGAATGAATGTGATGTCTGCAGAAGAGTGAAGGCAGAACACCAAAGGCCGGCTGGTCTCCTCCAACCTCTTGCTATTCCAGAATGGAAGTTTGACCACATTGAGATGGACTTTGTGACTGGGTTTCCAAAGTCCAAGCGTGGCAATGATGCTATATTCGTTGTTATCGACAAGCTCATCAAAGTGGCTCACTTTCTGCCTATCAAAGAGTCGATCACTGCAGCTCAATTGGCGGAACTCTATACCTCTCGCATTGTCTCTCTGCACGGTATTCCTCAAGTGATCTCTTCAGACCGTGGCAGCATCTTGACCTCCAAGTTTTGGGATTCTTTTCAGAAGGCCATGGGCACCAACATCCGCTTCATCACTGCTTTCCATCCTCAAACAAGCGGTCAAGTCGAGCGTGTCAACCAGATTCTTGAAGATATGCTTAGGGCTTGTGTGATCTCCTTCGGCATGAAGTGGGAGGATTGTCTTCCTTATGCTGAATTTTCCTATAACAACAGTTTTCAAGCAAGTTCGGGCAAGGCCCCATTTGAAATTCTGTATGGCAGGAAGTGTCATACCCCTCTCAACTGGTCTGAAACCGGTGAACGTCAGCTTTTGGGTAATGACTTAATCACAGAAGCAGAAGAAATGTGCAAAGTCATTCGAGATAACCTCAAAGAAGCCAATCCCGCCAGAAGAGCTACTATGATAGTAAGCACCGTGATTTGGCTTTCGAGATCGAAGATCATGTTTACCTCCGCGTCTCTCCTATGAAAGGTACTCGTCGCTTTGGTATCAAAAGGAAGCTTGCCCCTAGATACGTGGGACCTTTCAAGATTGTCAGCAAGAGAGGCGACCTCGCCTATCAACTCGAGCTTCCTTCAAACTTTGCAAATGTTCATGACGTGTTCCATGTCTCTCAGCTTCGAAAGTGCTTCAAGACTCCTGACCGCACCGTCAACTTCGAGGACATTGAGCTCCAAGAAGATCTCTCTTATCGTGAGCACCCAGTTGCTATTCTTGAAGAGACTGAATGTAAGACTCGCAACAAGTCAATCAAATTTCTCAAAGTCAAGTGGTCACACCATTCCGACCGTGAAGCTACCTGGGAATGCGAGGATCACCTCCGTTCTGAGTACCCGGCGTTCTTTCAGTCCTAGATCTCGGGACGAGATCTTTTCGTAGTGGTGGAGTGTTGTAACACCCCGGATGTAACTTTCCCAATTTGTACTCCAACTCTTGCCGTTTCCGGCGTTAAGTTATATTTATTTCTCGAGTTCGGGTCTTGGTCTCCGTGTGTTGTTTTCGTTTTCATGCATCTCATATCATGTCATCATGTGCATTACATTTGCATACGTGTTCATCTCATGCATTCGAGCATTTTCCCCGTTGTCCGTTTTGCATTCCGGCGCTTCGTTCTCCTCCGGTGGTCATTTCTACCTTTCTTTCGTGTGTGGGGATTAAACATTTCCGGATTGGACCGAGACTTGTCATGCGGCCTTGGTTTACTACCGGTAGACCGCCTGTCAAGTTTCGTACCATTTGGACTTCGTTTGATACTCCAACGGTTAACCGAGGGACCGAAAAGACCTCGTGTGTGTTGCAGCCCAACACCCCTCCAATTTGGCCCAAAACCCACCAAACTCTGCTCCATGTCCTAGAGCATTCGATCACGATCGCGTGGCCAAAAACCGCACCTCATTTGGACTCTCCTAGCTCCACTTATGCCTATAAATACACCCCCTCCGTTTTCGGATCTCTCCCCCCCACGAAACCCTAAAAATCCCTCGCGCCGGACGGACATTGTCCGACCCGGCCGGACGCGTCCGCCGCCGCCGCCTCAGCCCACTCGCGCGCCGACACGTGGCAGGCGCCACCGCCGCCGCCGCCGGCCCGCCCGAGCCCGCGGGAGGCCCCCGTGGCCCGGGTCTTCGCGCGCCGCCGCCCGGCTCCTTCTCCTCACCGCGCCGCCGTGGGCCGCCTCTCCGCCTCCGCACGCCGCCTCCCCGCCGCCCGGCCGGCCGCCCCTCGCCGCCCCGGCCCGGCGCCGCCCCGCCGCCTCGGATCGGGCCGCCCCGTCGTCCTCTACTCCGGCCACCGCGGCCACGAACTCCAGCGACCTCGACTCCGGCGTGAACAGTAACTCCGGCCGGATCTGGATCTAGATATGAGCAATTCCGGTTGACTTTTTCTCCTCCAAACCCTAATTTTTTATGCCTACTTTGACCGGCCGTATCTCCGCATCCGTAGCTCCGATTTGGGCATATAGTATACCAAAATGTTCGCCTCGATGAGTACATCATTTCATTCCATTGCGTCATTTTCATTTGAGTGCATCTTGATGCCCGAAATGCTGTTAGAAGGAGGCTTCATGAGTTAATTGTCAGATCTGCTAGTTCATCTTAGACTTTTGTCATTTTTGCCATGATTATTGTGTGCATGCTATGCCTGTGAGTCCTTCATATGTTTTGTTAAGCATTTTGTTATCTTTCCAGAGGTGAAACCCATGCATTTTTAGGATGTGTGTGGTGACTTGTGAAAGCTTGCAAAGTGAGGCACCCGGTAACTCTGTTTTCAGGGACTTAGTAGTTTTCACTAAGTCTGGGATTATTTAGTTCATGATGCCATATGTTCTTGTTGTTTCCTAGTGATCCGTGCCTCTTTTGAGGATGATCAGTAAAGGAGTTTTGTTAATCTTGTTATGCTCTATCCATCCATGTCTTTACTTGCAATTGTGGAGCACCCTATCTTGAGTCAATCGAGCTCTACTTTTGCTTCGTGGTGAATCAGGACAGATCGTCAACTTGTTTGCGATTTTGCCGATGTTATTGTAATTGATCCGTGCATGCTATGCCATTGTTCTTGCCATGTATAGCTAGCATTTTGTGCCTTATTGTTGGATGTATGCTTGCCTTGCCATGACTTGCATCGTAGTGAGTGCATCGAGCTCATTTACATGCCTTCGTGAGTTATATTTCAGCATGTCTCAGTTTTCACTAAGTCTGAAAACTGATTGTGTTTTAGCTATGTTCGTGTGCTCGTTTATATATTTTGTGATCCCTTTTGGCCCTAGGTCACTTAGGGACTTTTGTTAAGCTTGTTGAGTAGCTCCATGCCATGTTCTTATTTGTCTTAATCAGGTCGTGTTTCATGTTGTTTTGCTGCTCCGAAGAGAGCTTCATGATCTGAAATTTCAGACAAGTGTTGATTTCACTAAGTCTGAAATCTGTTTTGCATTTGCGTTTTTGCCATGCTTGTTTGAACCTGTTAATGGATGATTTGGCCGTAGCTCAGTGCTAGACTTTTGTTAAGCATCTTGTGTGCATCCCTTCCATGTATTTTATTGTCATGTTGGAGTGCTGTAGCATGTTCATATCATTGCATTTAGATGCCTACTTGCTGTAAATCGTAGACCGGTGTCATATCTTAAAACGCTTGCCATTTCCAAACCGTAACTCCGATTCCGATGATCTTTATATCGTTTTCAAGCGATTTCATCTCATATTTCCAGTGGCACCCTTGGAATTCCAAGTTGAGGCCAGGTTCATGCAATTCCTGTCATATTTTGCATTTTACATCCCGCATCGCATCCCGCATAGCATATCATCATTTCATCATATTGCTTGGTCTTGCACGTGGTTGATTGTATCCTTGTTGCTTGTTTGTCTTGTTGGGTAGAGCCGGGAGACGAGTTCGCTAACGAGGAGCCCGTTGAGTTTGCTTTTGAGGATCCAGTCAACTCTGACAACTGTGCAGGCAAGATGATCATACCCTCGAAATCACTACTATCTTTGCTATGCTAGTTTGCTCGCTCTTTTGCTATGCCAATGCTACGACACCTACCATTTGCTTGTCAGCCTCCCAATTGCCATGTCAAACCTCTAACCCACCTTGTCCTAATAAACCGTTGATTGGCTATGTTACCGCTTTGCTCAGCCCCTCTTAAAGCGTTGTTAGTTGCAGGTGAAGATTGGAGGCCGTTCCTTGTTGGGACATTTTTTTTATTTAATTGTTGGGATATCATTATATTGCTATGTTATCTTAATGCATCTATATACTTGGTAAAGGGTGGAAGGCTCGGCCTCTCGCCTAGTGTTTTGTTCCACTCTTGCCGCCCTAGTTTCCGTCATATCGGTGTTATGTTCCCGGATTTTGCGTTCCTTACGCGGTTGGGTTATAATGGGAACCCCTTGATATTTCGCCTTGATTAAAGCTTTTCCAGCAATGCCCAACCTTGGTTTTACCATTTTCCACCTAGCCTTTTCTTTCCCTTGGGTTCTGCAGACTCAAGGGTCATCTTATTTTACCCCCCCCCCCCCGGGCCAGTGCTCCTCTGAGTGTTGGTCCACCTGTCAGCTGTCGGTGGCCACCAGGGGCAACTCTGGGCTGGCCTACCCGTACCTAAGACAATCTGAGTGTGCCCTGAGAAAGAGATATGTGCAGCTCCTATCGGGATTTGTCGGCACATTCGGGCGGTGTTGCTGGTCTTGTTTTAACCTGTCGAAGCGTCTTGAGTTACCGAGATACCGAGTCTGATCGGAACATCTTGGGAGGAGGTCTATTCCTTCGTTGACTGTGAGAGCTTGTCACGGGCTAAGTTGGGACTCCCCTGCAGGGATTGAACTTTCGAAAGCCGTGCCCGCGGTTATGGGCAGATGGGAATTTGTTAATGTCCGGTTGTAGATAACTTGAACCTTAATTAATTAAAATGAATCAACTGAGTGTGTTACCGTGATGGCCTCTTCTCGGCGGAGTCCGGGAAGTGGACACGGTGTTGGAGTAATGTTTGCGCAGGTTGCTCTCTAGTTTCTCGCTCGTGCTTTGCCTCCTCTTCTCGCTCTCTTTTGCAAATAAGATAGCCACCATATATGCTAGTCGCTTGCTGCAGCTCCACATATATTTGCCTTACCCTTCCTATAAGCTTAAATAGTCTTGATCGCGAGGGTGCGAGATTGCTGAGTCCCTGTGGCTCACATATACTATAAATCCAGATGCAGGTCCAGGTGATTCCGCTCCAGGTGACGAGTACGAGCTCAAGTGGGAGTTCGACGAGGACTCTCAGTGTTATTATGTTTCCTTTCCCGATGATCAGTAGTGGTGCCCAGTTGGGGGTGATTGGGACCGCGTCGCATGTTGGGTTCTCTTCTATTTTGGCACCACAGTCGGGCCATGAGTGTTTTGGATGATGTAATGTTATTTATGTTCTTGATTGACGTGGCGAGTGTAAGCCAACTATGTTCTCCTCTTTATTATTCATATTACCTGGGATGTTGTGAAGATTGCCTAACTTGCGACATATGCCTTCAATGCGATTATGTCTCTAAGTCGTGCTTCGACACGTGGGAGCTATAGTCGCATCGAGGGTGTTACATCCTACATATGCATTATAAAACTCATATGCTATATCTTCACTCTCAAATTCCATTCCTATCTCTGGTTTTAACCTTTTGCTGTAACAATCGTCTATGTTTCGACCCGCCTCTCCCACATTTGTGGTCTCATGATCTACATAACATCAAAATATCATATACTAATTAGTTCATGGACGACACATTTTTGTAAAAAAACATGATATTCAGACTCATGTTATAGTGAAACCTAAACATCACTTCAAGATGGGACAACATATTTTGCCAAATATCACACTGTATTCATACGAGCATTAGCAAAACACTCTCCTTTTTCTTAGATACAATAATCTCTATCATTACAATTGGCACAAAAAACCCACAAGAAACAGACCTATGGAAGATGAATTAAGTACGAGGAGCTAAGTCTCAAGGATTAATTTGCATGTCAAAGATTAAGCTCTTCCTTTGTTTCTGTTTAATCTTGTCTCCTCCATATGATGAGAGTGTTGATAATTTGCAGATTCAAGACACAACAACAAACTTATGGATGATGAAGTCGCGGGAGCTCCTTCCATGCCTAAGAACACCGTAGATGCTGGTCCACGTGAGAGGGCAATTCTCTATCGATCCTGATCTATTCTTCTGTGATCCACAATGGAGAGGAGAAAGGATGTTGGAGATTTTGGCGGCAGTCCGTTGATACGCGGGAGAAAGAAAGGCAGTTTTGCCGATTTTTCGTAATTACAGAGATAGGGTGTGGTTGTTTTAGTGGTCGGGTCCACCAGGCCACGTGTTGGCCGCTGGTTGGCCCTGCACGATAGTGCATGCAAGGATCCCAACAGGAGAGCCTGACCCCTGGTCTTGGTTCAAGTTGGACCAACCCACCATGCTCACCCTATGTGATTGGGCGACTATTCTGCCTCATCGTGTTAGATGGGATTTGCCTCCTTCGATTCTGCCTTCAGTGAGTGGCTCAAGCATCAAGGAAGGAAATTATGCTTGTGGGCTATTGGCTACCACTATGGACTAAGGAGAAGAAACACGGGAGCAGCCTAGCTTGGTCCAATTAAGGGCTCCTTTGATTTAGGAGAGTTTTACATGAATTTTGGAGGATTTGGATCCCTAGTTTTGTTCCTGTGTCAGTCGTTTGATTTGAGTTGTAGGATTATATCCTTAGGAATTTTTCCTCAAGATTTGTTTGCACTCTGTTTGAAATAAAATTTTCAATCCCTCAAACTTCCTCCATCCAAATTTCTATAGGATTCAAGATGACATGACACTCTAATTTCATTTATCCTATTCCAACATTGTGAGAATCCTTTGAAAAGCCGATTTTTAGCTAGATCAATGTTCCCGGCGTTGCAGCAAATTTTGCAACTTTGGAAGCTCATTGGAGTTCATGCATGCTACGACACCGAGCTCGACCACTGCGCAGGGTGCATGTATGCAGAGGCCGGTGCATGTATGCAGAGGCGGAGGCAGAAACTTTGGATTAGGGGGGCCAAGTGATACTAAAACAGGTTGGGGAGGGCCAAATCTTAGAAAAGTAGATGCTTATCAGTAAAAAAATTATGATGCTACACTATTCATCAGTAATTTAGTAGCAACAACGTGATGTTAGGGGGGGGGGGCCAGGGCCCCTGCTGGCACCCCCTGTCTCCGCCACTGCAGATGTATGATGAATTCATTCATTGGTCAACACATAAAAGAAACTATGAATATTTTTTAAATCAGCGATAATTAATATGGATTGGAGGGAGTAATATAACTCAAACAGTGTTTTACACAAGTGACATCAAAAACAATTTTGAAGGGTTATATGAAGATTTTCCATGCATGGTGTAACAAAAATTGTACACACTAGAAACAGATTTCACAAAGATAGCAAGCATCTAACTGTTTTTCTATAAGATTTTGGGATCATTTTATCTCTCTACATTTTGTAATATTCTAAAAATTATTGTTTTTATTTTTCTCAAATTTCAGAAAAATAATCTTTTCTTCTCGAATTTCAGAAAAATAATCAAAAGCAACAAATGGCCGGCCCATGAGGCCATCCCTGTAGCGGGGCTCCTTGCGGGGCGGATGGTCCCTATCTCTCGCAAGAAGCGGAGAATAGGAGCGGTGGTGACAGTGAGGACTGTTTTCCCAAGTCCAAGTGGATAACCATGCCGCTCGCCATTGCCGTCCCCTCGGCGGCGGCGCTCCGGCGGCCATATCACTTCCGCTTTCTCCACCCTCCCAGAAAGCTTAGCCTATCGAGAACACGCTGCGCCCCTTCGCCCCCGGCAGAGGCGCAGCCAGTGCCTCCGCAACCCCGGCGATACCCGAGGCAGTACCCAGGCGAGGCGGTGGGCGTTGCCGAGGAGATGCGGTTCGTCGCCATGCGCCTCCGCAACACTAAGCGCACTACTCGTAAGGGCAATAATAGGGCTGACGGATCCGGGGAGGACGATGAATCGAGGGAGGATGAGGTGGAGGACAACGACGACATGGACGAGGAGGGAAACGACGAAGTGAAGGAGGAGGAGGAGGAGGAGGAGGAGGAGGACAACCATGAAGTGGAGGAGTGGATGCCCAGCATGGAAGGGTTCGTGGGCTACCTTGTGGATAGCAAGCTTGTCTTCGACACCGTTGAGCGGATCATAGCCGGGTCTACGGACGTCGCCTGTGAGTGAGATCTTTCTTCCCCATTCTTTGCTACAGTTCTTGTTCTTGTCAATTGCTGCAGCCAGCCAGCAATTAGTGCAGATGTTCTTTTCCAGAGCGGCAATGTGATCCTGCAGTTCGAATTTGGGTCCAGTAATGGGGCTTGTAGTGGGCGCATGTTAAGAGTGTTTCATTATCATGTCATTTTCTGTAAAAGGTTTTGTTTCCCTTGCTATTTCTTTGGGCACTAGAAGCTCACAGTATGACTTGTATTGTTAGGGCAGTCTCAGTGCTCAATCTTGGACTATATCTTAATCATGACACCTAAGCAAAAATCTGATGTGCTACCTATTTAATTAACGATGAAAGAGAGAGTTACCATATCTTAATATAGATATAGCTCTTAGCACCAAAACCAAGACAACTCATACTTTTTCTTTCTCAAAACATATTAAATGAGAGCTCTTTTAGATACAACAATAAGATATATTCCATTGGAGGAGCTATATCTAAGTACATATTTAATGCATATGATATAACCTAGGATATAATGCATTGGGAGAGCCCTTGGTGCTGATGAGGGCATGCACAATAGTTGTTGAAAGATAGTCTTTCTGTGCCCTTCATGTTATCTTTAGCAATTAATGTTTGCGTACTCCTAAAATTATGGGTGATTTAGAAGTAAACTACTAGTAAATATGTAACTAAGAGAAGACATATCTTACAATGCAAAAAGTTATCATAACCTTCTTACTAAGGGCTCATTTGGTTGCAGTGGATCCCTCTGGGATCTCCACTTAAAATCATGGCGCAGAAACCATGGGGCAAGTTTTAGTAATGGTCAAATCTTGGATCCTCTCTATAAATATCCTCCCATACCCCTTGGTGGCTGAAATCATCCATACTCATTTGAAGTCATTCCACTCACTCATTCCACCCCTTGCAAGCCACTCAAACCACTTCATCCATCAACCACCAGAAGTGATGAAGAGAGATTCAAGGCAAGAAAAGAAGAGAAGTGTTGGGTGATTCCTTGATCACTTCTTTGATTCTTTGAAGGCCAATAATTTCCTTTTTCTGAATCCCTACACCTTCAAGTTCATCTCTTTCACCACAATCCTATTCTTGTGAGAGAGTGTTCTCTTAGATTCATGAGGTGCTTTGATTGAATGTCATTTGAGGAGTTCTTGTCAAGTGACTTTGCTTTGCTTGCTCCTCTTGGATGGTGTGTGTGCATCCTAGACGGTTAGGAGTCACTTGAGAGCCTATCATTTGCTACATGGCTCGGAGATGGCCTACTTGGTGAAGATCTACCCCTTAGTTAGGCTTATTGGTGCAATCCATGATTGTATAGGTTGGTTGTGCTCAGTGGGCCGCTTAGAGCATCTCTAGCAGACCCCTTATACCGCGGACCTGTAAAGTGAGTTTACAGTTCGCAGCAAGCCTCGGATACGGGCTGAAAACAGCCCGGCAAAACAGAAACTTAAATGAACCTGTAAATTTTGAAAGCAGAACTTCGCGGGAGAAATCAGTAGAACTAGTAGCGCTCATATTTACTTGATCATCATACATATTTCATACATAGCCTATTTGTACAAAATAGATCGGAGGAGCGGCGGCCACTGTAAACCCTACTGCCAAAATTTTGCTCACCGGAGCCATCCGGGTGCTGCGGCGGAGGAGCTCAGTCGTCGTCGGAGGAGGAGACGAGGTCGATGTAGATGTCGTCCTGCGCCTTGGCCTCGCGGCCCCATGCCTCCAAATTGTCGTCGAACTCCTGCGCCTCGTGAGCCCTTCCTCGAGGAGGAATGCGTCGAGGTCGACTTCCCGTCGACGACGCTGCTCCGCCTCCTCCTCCTCCCGCGCACTGCGCGCGACGATGGCGGACTCAAAGATGTCCGCCTCCGCCGGGGGAAGGAAATCCTCCGGCCAGATGACGCCACCGCCCCCCCGTTCCGGCTCCGGCTCTAGCTCCATCTTCATCAGGCGGAGCGGCGGGAGCTCCTCCGGATCCCTTTTCACCGGCATGAGCGGCGTACAGGAGCTCAACCCACCGGCGGAGCTGCTCACGCCGGAGGACAGCCGCGCCTGCTTGCGGTCATACTCCTCCGTCTCACGTGGAGGAGCGACAGCTACGGCTCTAGGCCGCGGTTCGTGTACTTCCGGGTGGCTTGCTTCCTCGCGCTGTCGACTATGACGCACCGCTGCCGCTCGGGGTCGTCGCCC
Source organism: Triticum aestivum (assembly GCF_018294505.1). NCBI lineage: Eukaryota > Viridiplantae > Streptophyta > Magnoliopsida > Poales > Poaceae > Triticum > Triticum aestivum. The sequence continues at coordinate 464,925,278 of NC_057803.1, read as the reverse complement.
CCGCCGGCGCGGCCGCCCGAGCTCCACATCCCGCGCCACATGGTGGATTGCGGCGGCGGATACGAGTCACCGCGGCGAGAAATCGAGAGGGGAGAGGGGGGGATTGCGGTGGCACAGGGATAGGGTTTGGCCCCGTATGCTTGCCGCGAACCCGTAGTTATACCGCGTGAGGGGGGGGGGGGAGGGGTTGGTTCCGGGCCACCGTAAAAGGTTTATGGGCCGGGGCGAGTATACGGGCTCTGGTCTGGCCCAAAAAAGGGCCAAACCCGTATAGTCGCCGGATTTTTACAGTTCGCGCGATTTTAAGGAGTCTGTTAGAGATGCTCTTAGTGGGCCACTCAACTGGGTTCCTTGTGATCCTAAAACCTTTCGTTCGAAGCCTCCATCAACATGGACGTATGATAGCGCCAACCATCCGAACCACGGTAAAAACATGATCGCGTCAAGAGTGGTTGCACTCTTTTTTTACCATACCTCCTAATTAGTTGCAGTTCTTTACTTTCCGCTGGTTAATATTCTTGATAGTTTGCTTGTTAAGTTGTTTGAGAAGTGTTACTCTAAAAAACTACCAACCCTAAAATTGGAGTACTTTGAAGGCAAAACAATTTTTGGTGCACTTAAGTATATCCATAATATCTCAGCAACAGCATGGACCAGTAATCATGCTGCCTTCTATGTGAAACGCCTAAATTATTAGAAATCAGAATTAATAATGGCCTTCAAGAAACATCTAATGCCTATTGTAGCTCCTAAGAACTTCTTGAATCAGTACAACAGAAACTGTATCTACTACTCGCATATTATTAATTTAATGTTCATTCAGATGTTTACTTCAGGAAAAGTGGTTTGGAACGTTCGGCTAGCATTGAAAAAGATTTGGAGTGGTTCAGAGAACAAGCAATTGAAATTCCAGAGCCAAGTACTTTTGGATCAACATATGCAGCTTATCTGTCTGAATTGGCTGGGAGCAGTGCCCCGGCCTTCCTTTCCCATTATTACAATCTTTATTTTTCTCATACAACTGGAGGGTTGGCGATTGGTAAAAAGGTAACTCCCTATCCATACCTGATTAAATATCCATGATCTTGTCTCAGTTATTCTGGCAATTCTTCCATCACTAAACCAGATCGAGTTCCGTATTCTGTATACAATAAAAATTAGATGCTTTGTGCTGTATTTTATTTTCTCAAGTCATGTCATATTCTGTTGCATTGCTTATACAAAGCACTTATTTCCCGACGCCGGGGCCAATATATTAGCCTTAATATGGGTAGTACTGCAGAGTATCTATTCCTGGTAGAAATTTTACAGTCATCCTGTTTATAGGTGACATGATTTTATTTGGACAATCAGTTTATTTGTCAGACAAGTTGTGATGGGACTGTTCAGGAAATGCCCATAAGTTTGGTTGATATAGAATGAAAATGGATCACTGTGAAGTACAATCATGAGATAGTTGCAGTGTGCCCCCTCTGTCCTTTGTGAGATCAAGTATGTTTTTATCGTGAACTTTTAAAGGGAAATGTATGTTCTGTGCAAGCCTTCGTATTTGCCAAAAACCGTCTTCACAATCATTTTACCTACATTTCTTTAACTGAATATTTTGGCTTGGTAATTGGACTCAGGTAAGCGCTGTTTGGCCTAGTATACTGCATTTTTCTTCAGATGATGGAAGAGAACATCCCCCCAGCCTGTACATCAATTATAAAGTCTAGTACTTCTCAAGCAAAACAAAATAAAGTAGCAAACTACAAATCACCGGAAACTCAAAAATTACATAGTCTAGTATACTGTGTACACCTCTGACTCCTTGTTGTAAATACCACTTGTATTTTTGGCCCAACCTTGTAAAAACCGGCGTAGCTTGAATTGCCAACGTTCGATTGACGTGAATCCTTGCTGCTCTTGTTGCCAAACTTTGGCGACTAAATCATATAACCCATCCCGATTCAGCCAACCTAGCTCAAACTTAAGAAGGGGCTGGTTGCCAACATGGGCAGCATTGTCGGCATCAAGGAGCAGCGGGGTATGGTCAGAAAGAAAAGTCTCCAGAGGCCAAACTGAGACCAAAGGAAACCTATGTTCCCAGTCTGAATTCATAAGGACACGGTCCAACTTTTCAAAAGTAGGGTTGTCAAGTGAATTAGCCCAAGCATATTGCTTCCCTGCCAAATCTATCTCACGCAGATCGAGATTATCAATGACCACGTTGAAAAGGAATGGCCAGAGAGGTTCAAAATTATCATTGTTCTTATCATCAGCCCTATGAATGATATTGAAGTCCCCACCAATGAGCACTGGGAGGGTTTCCTTCTTACAAGCATGAACTAAATCGATTAAAAATCTGCGCTTGTATTCAGGCTGTGCCGCCCCATAAACTGCGACAAGGATCCATTCAAAACCATCTCTTTATTTCGTAGCCGGAACTTAATTAAAGATTTGCTATGCTGTCTTCGATGAAAGCCTCTGAAGAAGTATTGCTATTTTCTCATGTAACAGACGTGCGACAAAATTTTGGATGGGAGATTGCTGGAGTTCTACAAATGGGATTCTGACCCAGAAATTTTACTAAAAGATGCTAGGGAGAAGCTTAATGAGCTTAGCAAGGTACACATTGCGCAATGTTTTCCTGCTTTCATGTAAAGTTGAAACCATCCCCATGAGGTATGTGATTGCTGGTCTGATTAGCGCGTCTCTTCTGCGGTGCAGCACTGGTCTCGGAAGGACAGGAACTTGTGCTTGAAAGAAGCCGCAAAATGCTTCCAGTACATGGGGCGGATCGTGCGGTTAATCGTTTCATAGACAAACGACCAATCTCTCTACAGGCTTCACTTGATTTGAACCTGAAGACGGGAAAAGCTAGAGGCTTAGTGTAGTTTCATCTTTAGAGATAATGTTTTCTAGAGGCGGCTCGGCCCATAGATGTCTTTTCCTGTTAGAGATGGAGCTGATCGACTTGTGCTTCGCGACTCCTGCTCGCCTATTCTTGGTGCCACGGGTGCATCTCCGCGCCTTCTTCATCTACTGGCAGGTGCTTCCTTGGGCAGTAGACGGCCTACTTCCTGCCTGACTTCTGATAATGTAGGGGGTACTTGAGGAAAACGAACTCAGTAACTTGTGATAATGATGGTGGTGATTTTGATGGTAAATGCTGGAAATCTTCTAGTACGTGGTGTAGCCTATCTAGGTCAAAGGAGTGGACCCCCTTCCACGGTGCCCCTGGTGCCCTATATAGCTCGGAGACTCCATGCCAGTGTGCGAGGACGTTTTTCTTTTTTTGACAATTATCTCCTTGTTTATTTATTCATAAGGATCGTAGCACCGCCCATCCAGATATTTGGAGGAGAAACTCTAGCTATCCTAGAAAGTTCATGAGCCACTTGATTTTTTTCTCTATTACAATGATCCTAGATGACATGAGCTACTTGATTTCTTTCTCTAATACAGTGTGGCCGTTCATGGATAGGAGTCGGCGGTAATGTTGGTTTACAATCTGTATGGTCCTTTTCTCTACCATGTCAGTGTTTTCATATATGTAGCGCTCTCTTGATTGAAAGTCTCCGTAGGCGGTGGCGCTTCTCCTTGGGTTGATGTGTTGTACTTCCTCTGTTTCTAAATACAAGTCTTTTTTAAGATTTTAAATGGACTACAACATAGAAATGTATATAAACATATTTTAGAGTATAGATTCATTCATTTTGCTCCGTATGTAGTCTTTTATTGAAATCTTTAAAAAGACTTATATTTGAGAATGGAGGGAGTACTAGGTAATTAGTTCAGAGTACAAAGTGCACTACACAGGGGGAACACAAAGTGTAAGAACGTTGGTGAGTAAAAAGTTGTACATTGTTGCAGGGAGCACAATTGCACTACATGAGAAAGTGCAAGTAAACTAGAGTTTGGAGTACAACTTGCCCTCAAGATATTTTTTTGTCAAAATCTATTAATATATATAGACCTAATTTCGAAGATCACGACAAGAGGGAAAAAAACCCTCACCAAGACTTCAAGGCCTCCTTTGGTTTAGAGGAATCTTGTAGGAATTTCATATGATAGAATTTCTATAGAAAAAAAATTCTTTAGAGCCCTTTGGCTTGTAGGAATAGAACTCTATTTCTATGAAGGAATTCTTCCTATCCTCTATATTTCATGAAAAAATAAACATTAGCCTAGACTTAATGAAAAAAAAAATTCTATGATGTGAATCAAAAGGCATCTCCTTTCCTATTCCTACTCATAGGATTTAAGATACATATCATCTCATTCTGTGATGTGAATCAAAAAACATCTCCTTTCATATTCCTACTCATAGAATTTAAGATATATATCATGAGTACGGCGTTTTGGGTCACGAGCGACATGGCGCTCGGTATCCCAATCGTTCGGTGGAGCATGGGGATCTGGGCCAAATTTATTTAGCCAGACAATACGGACTTGAATACATCGAGTTTCAACAGTGTTGTTGTATGCGGCTGGCCAGGCTCATCACGTGAACAGACGTGCGAATATTTGCTTTGGTTTTGAAGTGGCCCGGGTGGATGGTTGGCAGTCAACTGTTGCGCACCTATTTCTTAGTATGGGCCCATGTAATACATGCAGAACAGTTAACAACGGCTCTAAATAAATTCTCAAGAAAAGAAAACTACGGCTCTAAAAAGAGATAATTAACTATTTTTGGCATTAAAAGATAATTAAGTATGTTCCTGAAATTCACTAAGAAAGACACAGCCCCATAAAGAAAAAAATTTACTACACCGACAGGCAAATGTTTATTGATGATGGTTTACGGGGCGGTCTCTCTGGTAATCCTATCTCCTCCCCTGATTTTTCTTGATGTGTCCTTTGTGATTTTCAACCGGCCAACCCCATCATTTCACATCAGCCCATAATTCCAATCTATAAATATTTGCGTATAACTGTAGCATTATATTGCTTAAAAGAATGATGATTAAGTACGATGGTGGAAACACTGAACTTTTTTTTCTGGTGGCTCAAAACACTAGGAAGGCTTCTTTTCTCTTTGTTAATTTTTTTCATTATTTTTCATCATTCCTTGTTTTCCCATTTTCTTTACATATGTTTTCTTTTGAAATTCATTTTCTTTTCTTTTCTTTTTCTGTGCAGTGATTGAACATTGTTTTTTTTTCTAAGTTTGCTTATACGGATCTTTGGTTGTCCTTCATTTCATGCATGGCCAGATAATTTGTTTGGGGCAATATGCCATGATGTGGTACTTAATCGTGAAAAAAAAGCTCCATATTAATTTTGAAATTTCATAATGTGCCCATTTTGATTTATTGGGGTCAATTTGTGGTGTTATCATTTGAATCATGGAGGACATTGAAGTGAAGTGTACTTTTTGATTGCCAAACTGACCGATAAGAATGTCTTCATCTGGAGAATATATAACAGCCCTAGTTGCTTTAGTAAAAAAAATCCTATCAATTACTAAAAATCATGGGCAGAACATTAGTAAATTGTGTCAGGAAGATCTATGCCCTTGATTACATTAATATTCATAACATTGAAGGTTTATGCAGTTGACATCATGCTAAGTACAGGATATTGCCTTTGGAGGCGGAGCTCGATTTTGAAAAAAATTAAATTTCATGAATTTTCATATTTTCTATGTTTTAAAAAATTCTGAAAAAATACAGATATACATGGAGGCAGAACACACATGTGTGTAAATTTTCAGGTCAAAATACGTTGAAATGAGGGCTATGCAAAAAAAGACAAATCTGGGGATTTTTAACACATGATACTATTCATCCTTGCAAGCATGAATTTATCTTTTTTGTACAGGTCGCATTTCAATGTATTTCATCTTGAAATTTTACATACATACATATAACATCCTTGTTTACTTGCAAAAAAAATTTCAGACTTTTTTGAAACCAAAAAGTTTGAAATTTGATTTTTTTTAAAGGCCTCTATGAAGGCCAAGAGCCAAACGTCCGTTCTCGCTAAGTACGCACTAATAAATTAGATAGACATAAATTAGTCAAGACTGAACAAACCCCTATCCAACATCTTTTCTAGCCCATCAGTTGGACACCTCAACCCGTGCCATTTATGTCTCTTACCGACCTGCTATGGTGGGAATACGGTCCATATACTTCGATGAGACGCGCACAGGGCAGAAATCATAAGCCAATGTGATGGCCGTGATTCCGAGCTACATGGTGCTCGGGCACCAAAGAGGATTTCCGATATATCATCTCATTTTTTATGACTTTTTTATTCCTACAATGTTTCTTCCCTATCAACCAAAGAAGGCCCATTGCAGCGTTTGAAAACGTCAGTCACCGAAGAAAAAATCAGCCCACAGCGACGTCAACCTAGCTACATTTATGCGCGCTTATTTAAGGCCACCCTGCTAACTTCTTCCCCTGCCCTCCGTCCCAAGTCCCAACGCCACAGCTCCGAACCAACACCCCCATAAATCCAACCAACACATAACCACTCTCTCTCTCTCAAACGAAGAGAAGGAAGCAGCAAGGTACGCCCATGGCGCCATCACCTCGGCCGTACGCCTCTCTGCTGCTGCCATCTCTCGTCCTGCTCCTCCTCGTCGCCTCCTCCCGCGCAGCGAGAGTGGGAGCAACCGCAAGAAACCAGGCAGCCCAGGACGGCCGCGCAGAGGAGGACGCCGGCGGCGAGGCGGCGGCGGAGGCGGAGGATGAAGGTTGCGGCGGTGGCGCCGAAGGGGGAGATGGAGGCGATGATGAGTGCTTGATGAGGAGGACGCTGGTGGCGCACACCGACTACATCTACACCCAGGGAGGAAACCACAACTAGCTAGCTTAGCTGGGACTGAAATCATAGCATCATATTTGTATGATCAATATGGAGATTTTATCAGCAGTTGGGCACTTTTTTTTTTTTTGCGAATCGGGTACTCGATTGTATATAAGCTGGTAGAGAAATCTTGCTGAGTTGTTTGTGATCCGCTGGTCAAGCCAGTGCGTTGGCTGGCTTGAGTAAGAACACAGGAAAGAATCTTGTACGTCACCCTTGAACAATAATGATAATGCTACTGTTGTGTATGGGCGATGCATATTATTTGCTCAACTTTGGAAATCTAACTGCCATGTCCCTCTCAATCGCTGACCCATATCCATGTAAGCTCTCGCTCGTACTACATTTACGTACATGCGTAGGAGCAGTGGCGAATCTAGAAAAAAATGAAGGGCGGGCTGAGCTGCCTGGGTCACGCAAATATGTGTTGGATTGGGCCTACAAGGAGTTGGACTGGAACTTAAAACTAGTAGTAGAAACAAATTTTACAGTGCTGGAGAGGTGTTTGAGCCTGTTAAAGCCCCTCAGTAGAATCGCCCCTGCCTAGGAGTAAAAGCAGTACCGATGCTTTTTGAACGCTTGCAGTTCAGACCACGGGATTTGATTATGGTACGTGCAGGCGGAGAAAGAAATCATGTTGATCGCACCCACGGTTAGCGCGCGGCCGGGTTAGGCACGGCACGGAGTGGGTGTAGCGTGTCCCGCGGTGTACGTACGTGACCGTACCCTACGCAGATGGGCAGGACCAACCGAGTGCAGGTCTTCTTCCACTCATGGTCTCCAACTCCAACTTGGACGCACACCTGTACAGGACGGACGGGCACATGTGACCGGTGGGTGTCGTCGTCGACCAGACAGTCAAAAACTCAATCTTGACCTATCAAGACTTGATGGTAGCAAGCGAAGGCGAAGCAATGATGGATGGAGGAGCACACCTCGTGTCATGACTCGTCAGCTAGCTAGCTAGCTAGCTTGAGACCACACGTACGTACCAACCTTTCATGCTGCCAAGCTCCAAGAGGACAACTCGAAAACAACTCACAAACATGACTTCAAAAAAATAGAGGGATGCACATCTAAAAAATAATGAAAATGGAGGGATCCAGAGCGCTAGCTAGCTGCAGTATGACAAGCTTGTGAGTTGTGACTCTTGTCCTATGTAGTACTACATGGTACAAGCAGCGAACGAGGTAGAGCCCAGCTGACGCGTGAGCCTCATCACCAAAATCCTTTTATTTCAAACTTCATCACTGGACTGCGTTAAACTATGGATGAAGCCGCACCGGCCAAAGTATGGCATCCATCTGCCAAACAATCTGTCGTATAAAGAACAAGAGAAAGATGCATGGTCCCTGCTTTGCCAAACTTCTTCATGTTCTCGCGTACTTTTTGGGATGTTTTATAAAGTCTTAGAGCAACTCTAGCAGACCTCATAAAAAGTCCTGACCCACTAAATAACCGCAAAAATGCGGGTCGGCACGAAAAATCCTGCCCGAACAGATCCCGCAAACGCAGCCGGCCCGCAAATTTTTTTGAGGGGCGCGGCAAAATCTCGGCCTCAACCCGCGAATAAGCGGGTTTCCGTCTCGCCCCTACGGTGCCCCGTATTGCAGTCAAGCGGTTGGCGGGAGGGACATTTCAGCCCGTGCTCTTTCCCCATCTCCTTTCGCCGGCGATTCCGGCCAAATCTGCGGGCGGAATCGCGCCGCGGAGGCGTCCCCCACCCTCCACTGCACCGTCCCCGGATCCGGCGAGAAAAGACACCCCTCGTCGCTGTCGCCGTCGGGGATCGACCGCCCTCGAGCCCGCCCCTCGTCGCCGCCCAGGATCACCCGCCCCACGAGCCGTCGGTTAGTGTTTGTTTGTGCTTTGTGCTGAGTGGTATGCATAGTTGATTGATGCGGCGTGCGATTCTTGTTCATGTAGATGGAATTGAGCCCGTGCGAGAAGTTCTTGCTCTCCGATTTGTCCGATTCGGACGACTCGGATGTAGAGACGATGCTTGCAACCTTTCGACAGCAGACATTAGTGATGGTACTTGCCGTGAAGGAGCACGAAGACGAGAACCGGAAGAGGCAGCAAGGATCGACCGTCGGGCGCCTTTGCATTCCTCGGAATCGCCATCTCGGGAACGAGATGTTGATGCAAGGCTACTTCGCGGAGAATCCAGCATATACACCGCACCTCTTTCGGAGAAGGTACCGAATGCGCGGTCCCTCTTTGTGAAAAAATTTCAAGCTTGCGAGGCAAATTGTCGGTATTTTACTCAAAGAAGAAATGCTGCGGGCTTAAAGGGATTTAGTGCATATCAAAAAAATCTCCGCAGCTATGCGGGTGATTGCATATGGCGTTCCGGCTGACTATGCCGATGAGTACCTTCGCATTGGTGAAGATACCACAATTGAGTCAGTGCGTAGATTTGCCAAAGTGATCATCCGTGCCTTTGGTCCTGAATATCTTCGGACACCCAACGAGGATGACACAAAGAAATTGATGGCATCTAATGAGAGAAGAGGTTGGCCTGGCATGCTAGGTAGCATTGATTGTATGCATTGGATTTGGGAAAATAACCCGAAGGCATGGCAGTGAATGTATTGTGGCAAGTCTCGTGATGCAACAATTGTGCTAGAGGCCGTAGCATCCGACGATTTATGGATTTGGCATTGCTTCTTTGGTATGCTGGGCACTCTCAATGATATCAATGTGTTGTGATGGTCTCATTTGTTTGCTAGGCTTGCTAGTGGTGATGCTCCTGCTTGCAACTACATTATCAATGGGCATGAATATACAAAAGTGTACTATCTTGCAGATGGTATATACCTTTCTTGGTGCACATTTGTCAAGAGCATCAAAGATACCAAAACTAGAAAACATTGTGAATTCGCAAGGGTCCAAGAGGCGGCCTGAAAAGACATTAAAAGACCATTCGGGGTTTTACAATCTAGGTTTGCCATTGTTCGTGGTCCTGCTCGTTTTTGGGACAAGAGAACCTTGAAAAATATCATGACATGCTGTGTTATCCTTCACAATATGATTCTTGAAGATGAGAGAGGAATAAACTTGGAGTTCTTCTACGACAATGTGGGTAGCCGTGTCAAACCAGCTAGAGACCCTAACCGCATTAGAGCTTTTCTTCAGACCTACAAGGAGATTGAAAATGAAAAACCCACTTTCAGCTTTAGGAGGATCTCATTCAGCACCATTGGCAAAGGGCTGGACAGTAACAAACTTATTTTGCTATTCATTTTTATTTAATTCATGTGTTATTTGTACTCTGGACAAGTTTTGTATTGCATTATTTAGTTTGCTTCGTTGATTTGAATAATTTTTTGTAATGTGAATGATTGTTGTATTGTGTTGGTTGTAACGCTCCGAGACCGATGTGCCAGGTGTCCTCCAGTTATTCGCTATTGTTGCCTTGTCATTGCTTGCGTGTCATGCATTGCATATCATGTCATCATCTGCATTTCATTTGCATACATGTTCGTCTCATGCATCCGAGCATTTTTCTCGTTGTCCGTTTTGCAATCCGGCGCTCCTATGTCACCAGGTGTCCCTTTCCACCTCTTTTCGTGTGCGGGTGCTAAACGTTCTTGGATTGGACCAAGACTTGTCATGCGGCCTTGGTTTACTACCGGTGTACCGTCTGTCAAGTTTCGTACCATTTAAACTTCGTTTGGTACTCCAACGCTTAACCGAGGGACCGAAAAAATCTCGTGTGTGTTGCAGCCCAACACCCTTCCAAAGTGGCCCAAAACCCACATAAACCTCCTCTATCATCTCGGTCGTTCGATCACGATCGCGTGGCCGCAAACCGCACCTCATTTGGACTCTCCTAACTCCCTCTACCTATATATATATATATATATATATATATATATATATATATATATATATATATATATATATGTGATCCCCTCCGAAATTTTCGCGCAGTCTAACCCTAGATCCAACTCCCTCCGCGCCGCCGACATGTCTGCCCGCCGGGCGGACGCGTTCACCCCGCCGCCACGTCGCCCGGACCAATCACGGGGTGACACCGTCATCAGCCGCACGCGCCTCAGCCAACCCTTGTTTGCCGCCACCTGTCCGCAGGCCTGGCCTCCAGCGCGCCGCCGCAAGCCCGCGGAGACTCCGGGGCAGGCCCTCCCGCCCGCAACGTACCGCCGCCGCGCCCCCGCGTGAGACGCTGCGCCTGCCCGCCGTCTTCTCCGCCTCGGTCGCCGGAGCCGATCCAGCCACCACCTCCCACGCGGCTCGCCGGGAAGCTCGCCGCTCCGCATCGTCGCCGCCTCGTCTCGGCGCCCGAGATCGCGGCGCGACGCCAGTCCGCCGCGGCACTGCCGCCCCCGGCCACCGCCTCCGTTCTCCGCGTCGACCCCTCCATCTCCCGCCCACTGCATCGCCGGCGAAGCGCCGCCCCGCCGCCGTCCTTTCTCGCCCTCGCCTCGCCGGAGAAGAACCGCCTCGTTGGAGTCCAAGTCCGGCCAGATCTGGGCCGGGTTGGATCAGATCCACCCATCCCTCCAACCAAACGGTGTCCTGCGTCCCCGGATCCCTTCGTCCCGCATCGTCCCTTCCCGGGTTGACTTTTCGCGAGGGTATAATTTCACTAAGTCCCCCAGATTCCAGTAATTTTATGTATTTTTCATCGCATCATAACTCTGCACTCGTAGCTCCGATTCGCGCATGTAGCATATCAAAATGTTCGTCTCGTCGATTACATCATTTCATCTCATTGCATCATTTTCATTTGAGCTCATCTTGATGCCCGAAATGCTGTTGGAAGAGGGCTATGCGAGGAATATTTCAGATCTGTTTCAGCAAATGGCCTTTTGTCATTTTTGACATGATTAATGTGTGCATGCTATGATCCTGAGCTCTACATGTGTTTTGTTATATGCCATGTCATCTTTACAGGGGTGTATGCCATGTATTTTTGTGATCTTTGTGGTGACTAGCATAAGCTTGCAAAGTAGCGTAATCGTTGATGCTGATTTCAGGGACTTAGAATTTCACCAAGTCCTTGTCATGTATTTGTTTTTTATGCCATATGTTCATGTTGTTTCCTAGTGATTCGTGCCTCTTTTGAGGATGATCAGTAAGTATGTTTTGTTAATATTGTGGTGCTCTATCCATCCATGTCTTTTTTTGCAATTATGGAGCACCCTAGCTTGAGTCAATCGAGCTCTACTTTTGCTATAAAATGATCCTGGCAGATTGTTGACATGTTTAGCGATTTTGCCGAGCATGTTGCTATTGATCCGTGCATGCTATGTTATTGTTCTTTCCATTTATAGCTTCTATGCCATAACTTCTTGATGGGTGTATGCTCAGTTTGTCATGCCATGCTCTGTAGTGAGTGCATCGAGCTCATAAACATGCCTACTCGTTATCTGTTTTGCATGCTCCAGTTTTTCACTAAGTCTGAATCTATTTATGTTTTTGCTATGTTCACATGCTTGCAATTGTATTTGTGATCCCTTTTGGCTCAAGGTCACTAAGGGACTTTTGTTATATGCTTAGAGAAGCTTCATGCCATGCCTTGCTTTGCCATGATATGTTCCTGTAGCATGTAATTTTCATGCTCTAAAGTTTGCTTCCTGATTATAAATTCCAGACTTGTGTTAATTTCACAAAGTCTGAAACCTGTTATCATTTGCACTTTTGCCATGCTTGTTTGAACCTGTTAATGAGTAAATTAGCCGTAGCTCAGTGTTCATCTTTTGTTAAGCATCATGAGTGGATCCCTGCCATGTATTTTGTTGTCATGTTTGAGTGCTGTAGCATATTTATCTTGTTGTATTTATATGGCTACTTGCTGATTATCGCAGATCGGTGCTATTTTTGTTTTTGCTTGCCATTTCCAAACCGTGCATCCGATTCTGGTGATCTTTATATCGATTTCGACCGAAATCAACTCACCTTTCCAGTGGCACTCTTGGATTTCCAAGTTGAGGCGAGGTTCAATCTTTCCTTTGCAAATCATGCATATGCATCACATACCGCATCCCGCATATCATACCATGTTCGTGTGTTGGTTGTTTACTATGTTGTGTGCTTCTTTCCGGTGTTGCTCCTTCGGGTTGGTTCCGCTAACATCGCGTTTGTGAGGACCCGTTCGACTATGTTCATTGTCTTCTTCATGGACTTGTTCTTCTTCCTTGCGGGATCTCAGGCAAGATGATCATACCCACGAAATCACTTCTATCTTTGCTTGCTAGTTGCTCGCTCTTTTGCTATGCCTATGCTGTGATACCTACCACTTGCTTATCATGTCTCCCATATTGCTAAGCCAAGCCTCTAACCCACCTTGTCCTAGTAAACCGTTGTTTGGCTATGTTACCGCTTGGCTCAGCCCCTCTTATAGCGTTGTTAGTTGCAGGTGAAGATTGGAGTTTGTTCCTTGTTGGAACATGGATATTTTGTTGGGATATCACAATATCTCTTATTTACTTAATGCATCTATATACTTGGTAAAGGGTGGAAGGCTCGGCCTTATGCCTGGTGTTTTGTTCCACTCTTGCCATCCTAGTTTCCGTCATATCGGTGTTATGTTCCCGGATTTTGCGTTTCTTACACGGTTGGGTTATAATGGGAACCCCTTGACAGTTCGCCTTGAATAAAACTCCTCCAGCAAGGCCCAACATTGGTTTTACCATTCGCCACCTAGCCTTTTCTTTCCCTTGGGTTCTGCAGACTCAAGGGTCATCTTTATTTAAACCCCCAAGCTAGTGCTCCTCTGAGTGTTGGTCCAACTTATCAGCCGCCGGTGGCTACCAGGGGCAACTCTGGGCTGGCCTACCGGAAGTTTGGACAATCCGGTGTGCCCTGAGAACGAGATATGTGCAGCTCCTGTCGGGATTTGTCGGCACATCCGGGTGGCTTTGCTGGACTTGTTTTACCATTGTCGAGGATGTCTTGTAACCGGGATTCCGAGCCTGATCGGGTCTTCCTGGAAGAAGGAATATCCTTCGTTGACCGTGAGAGCTTGTGATGGGCTAAGTTGGGACACCCCTGTAGGGATTGAACTTTCGAAAGCCATGCCCGCGGTTATGGGCAGATGGGAATTTGTTAATGTCCGGTTGTAGAAAACCTGAAACTTATCTTAAATAAAATACATCAACCGCCATGTAACCGTGATGGTCTCTTCTCGGCGGAGTCCGGGAAGTGAACACGGTGTTGGAGTAATGCTTGACGTAGGTTGTTCTAGGATCACTTCTTGATCATAGTTTCTCGACTGCGCTTTGCCTTCTCTTCTCGCTCTCATTTGCGTATGTTTAGCCACCATATATGCTAGTCGCTTGCTGCAGCTCCACCTCATACTTTTTACCCTTCCTATAAGCTTAAATAGTCTTGATCGCGAGGGTGTGAGATTGCTGAGTCCCGTGACTCACAGATACTTCCAAAACCAGTTTGCAGGTGCCGATGTTACCGAGCAGGTGACGCAATCAAGCTCAAGGAGGAGCTCGATGAAGATCTCGTTCATTATGTTGTTCCTTTTCTAGTTGATCAGTAGTGGAGCCCAGTTGGGGTCGATCGGGGATCTGTGTAGCATTTGGGGTAGTCTTCTTTTATTTTGGTTCCGTAGTCGGACCTTGATTGTATCTGGATGATGTAATGCTTTATTCATGTAATTGTGTGAAGTGGCGATTGTAAGCTAACTATGTATCTCTTTCCCTTATGTATTACATGGGTTGTGTGAAGATCACCTCACTTGCGACATTGCTTTCAATGCGGTTATGCCTCTAAGTCGTGCTTCGACACGTAGGAGATATAGCCGCATCGAGGGTGTTACAAGTTGGTATCAGAGTCTTCCCCGACTTTAGGAGCCCCCTGCTTGATCGAATCGCTGGCGTTGTTGAGTCTAGAAAAATGTTTTGAGTCATTTAGGAATTATATATATCAGAGAGTTAGGAATTTTTTTTACTCCTCAGTCCCTTCGTCGCTCTGGTGAGGCATCCTGACGTAGAGTTTTGACTCTTCTCTTCTCAAATTTCACTAATTTTTTTTAGGATCACGTGGGTATCTTGGAATCATTCCGATGGTTTTGTGACGAGAACATTGTTCTTGGTGCCTCGTGACATTTAGGGGTTGTGGCAGTGTCCTGGGGAGTTGAGCTCCGAGGTGTTGTCGTCACAATTTTATCATTGCAGTTCTGGAATACCTGAGTTCGCCGACATCGAAAATCTCTTTTATGCAGTTGTTGGTGAGATAACCTCAACGCCACCCAATACTGGGGCAGGAGTTCGGGAGTATTGCCATAACTCGTATAACGGATGCTTTTCAAAGGTTGAGGTAAACGATTTCCGAAGGTTTCTTGGTTATGTGTTGAAGGATGGATACAGCTGGATGTAGGATTTGCTAGTTTGGGTGAGATATTATGCTTCCCCTGTATCCCCAACACCTGATTGCATAACTGGAAAATTTTGGGAGTTTATAAGTGGGAATTCAAGTAGCTCTTAGGATATCTTTCCGACAGAGGTATGATATGAAATTGGGGTTCGACGTCTAGTGGTCCACCTATCCATGGTTGGTTTTACAGTGGTCTCGTTGTGTCTTAAAGAGTCCTTGGCTATGCTAACTCGGGGACGCTTCGCATGTCATGTGCACTGCCTTGTACATGATGGTGTTGTACGATTGAGCCCGTGTAGGCCCCACCACGAAAACTTCAAACGAAATCTCTATCATATGTTTGTTCCCGCTTATTCCGCAAGCCAATCCTTTGTTTTGTTTTGAGTTGTGGTATTCGAGTTGCTTCAAAGTCAAGTGTTGATTCCATACCTTTCCTAAGCGGTGTTCTCATATTTGTATGTGAATACCAATCCTTCATGATCATCGAGATTGCCATGTCAATCCTTTTCAACCGGTGTGCTTCTCTTCAAGTGGGTCAAATCTTGTCAATTTTCGCAAGATCAATTATCAGTCCTTCTCAACGTTGTTTGTTTCATCTGTCCTCAAGTTGCCTTTGTTTTTCCGACCCACCCACCCTTTTTCTTCAAGGATTCAGATTTCTTAATCACTATCCATTTTATTGATGAAAGTCTCTCCATTCTTTTTCCTTCATGTTTTTACCCGGTGTTTCTCATGAAGATGCTCTACTCGTTCTTCATTCTCCATTCTTTTCTTCTCCGGTGGTTTCAATTCAAGTTTTCTGTGTTGATCATATTCTTTTCCTTGCTTCAAATGCCTTCTCATACCGGTGCACCTCATAATATTTCATTCTCGCTATTCATTTGTTCCGGAGTGCTGAAGAAATCTCAGAAGGCTCGTTTTGTCATTCAAGATCCGTTCAACTTATTTCGAGGTTGTTATCTCATTCAAGCCGTTAAATACAACCGGTGCATTCTCTCTTTTAAATCGTTCTATGGTGTTTCTTTTGAGTGGGACCTAACCCACAGGTCTTTTTCCAGGATCTTACCTAACTCGTCTAATTCTTTTCCGGAGTTACTCCCAAATTATTTTCCAAGTTTGACGTAAGAATGATTCATCATCAGTCATATGTATTTCTCCAAGATTTTTCAAATTCTTTTCATTGTTGGTTCAATTTTTCCATTCTTCTTTATTCTGGAGTGACTCAACAATTCATGATGGTGTTTCTCGTCGTAATTCTCAGATTTTGAAGACCGAAGAAGAGTTTATTTTAAATCTTGCCCCATTCTCTGCCATCCTCTCATAATTGTTTTGATTGTGAGAATTCTTTTCACCTATCCGGAGCAATTCAAGAGTCTTCTTAGTTTGATTATCCGGAGTCCATCAATTCATGTTTATTCATTCTCAGCTTTAAGTTATCATTCTCCGATCTTACCGGTGCATCGTTCAAGTGATCTCTAATTGGTCCGTGATCTATTCGTTTCACTTGTATCTAAATTCTCTCAAACATCTTCATTCTTTTGCTAATTCTCCCCGGTGCTTCGATATCTTTCCTTTGATAGTTCCCAATTCTTACGGTGGTTTGCTCAAGATTCTCTTCCATGGTGATCATATCAATTCATTCGTTATTTCAATCCTACCGGTGTTTTGTTGAAGACCTTCTCAAGTTTGATTTATATCTCTCTTAATCCTTTCTACCGGAATAGGTTGTATGCTATCTGTTGCTTGTCATCAATTTAAATTGGTGAAGGATACACATAATATAATTCTTATTCGTGTTTCATCCAAGTGATCAATTCCTTATTCCGGAGGTTCATCAAATTCTTGATTTCTTTTGTTCATCTTTTTTCCGGAGTTCCAGTTTTTCCGCATTATCTAGTCGCGAAGCTCCATCTAAATCATTGCAAGTCTTCACCTTGGGTTTTCAACTTCTGTTTCCTTTCGTTTGATCATCCTTTTGTTACCGGAGTTCTTCATGGAGGCTCTACATGATGGTTCATCAAGGATTTAAATCCTTCTCGAAGTGTTCATCAAGATTCTTTTCGGAGGAGCTCAAGCATTCTTCATCTTGCGTTCCAGAGTGCAATTCTTTCTTCTGTATCATTTGAGGTGGTATTATGTCATTCTTGATAATTTGAGTTCATGTTTCATGATTCACATGTTGTTAAGAATGAGATATTTTAAATCCATCAATCTCGTCATTGGAGTTATCTTGGGTATATTTCACCCAAAGCCCTCCCTAAGGTTTGTTGCAATTATGGTGCTTATAAATGATCCAAGTTCTTATTTTATCCTCTCGGTGAAATAGTTTCGTGTTTTCTTGCTCATATCAATCCAATCTATTGTTTTCCGTTATTGGCAAAATTTCAGCTCATAATTTTGAGATGTCTTCTATAAGCCCACATCAAGCTTATCCTTTTCGTTGTGGATTTTTCCAACAACTCCGTTCGACCCTTCTCCTAAGGATGCCTTTTCAAGCTCAATTGTGACAGAAGTTGGCATTTTCTCCTCCATTCTTTTATTTCAATTATCTATCTTCTATTTCTTCCGTTCAGAGGCATTGTGATGTTGCTCTCTTCAACCCTTCTTCTTGTGTTGTCAGGATCGTGTTCTTTTCTTGCTTATCCATTTAAACCGGAGTGTTGTGCCCTGTTGCTCAAGTTCTTTTCGCTTTATCAAGTCTTCCATCACTTTTCAACCGGATTACTGCTCGAATTTGTTCTTCCTTGTTCCTCTTTTCTAATGGAGTGTTTTTCAACTTCGTCATCTCCGTTGTATTCTTTTCTCGAAATGGCTTAACCTTTGCAAGGTTCTTTGGTTTCACTCGTTTGTCAAAGGAGCAACTTAGTTTTACCTCTCCTCTTTCTCTTCCATTTTCCCACCGGTGCCATTCTAGATCTCGGGACGAGATCCTCTCGTAGTGGTGGAGTGTTGTAACGCCCCGAGACCGATGTGCCAGGTGTCCTCCAGTTATTCGCTGTTGTTACCTTGTCATTGCTTGCGTGTCATGCATTGCATATCATGTCATCATCTGCATTTCATTTGCATACATGTTCGTCTCATGCATCCGAGCATTTTCCCTGTTGTCTGTTTTGCAAGCCGTCGCTCCTATGTCACCCTGTGTCCCTTTCCACCTCTTTTCGTGTGCGGGTGTTAAACGTTCTCGGATTGGACCGAGACTTGTCATGCGGCCTTGGTTTACTACCGGTAGACCGCCTGTCAAGTTTCGTACCATTTGGACTTCGTTTGGTACTTCAACGGTTAACCAAGGGACCAAAAAAGTCTCGTGTGTGTTGCAGCCCAACACCCTTCCAAAGTGGCCCAAAACCCACCTAAACCTCCTCCATCATCTCGGTCGTTCGATCACGATCGCGTGGCCACAAACCGCACCTCATTTGGACTCTCCTAACTCCCTCTACCTATATATATGTGATCCCCTCCAAAATTTTGGCGCAGTCTAACCCTAGATCCAACTCCCTCCGCGCCGCTGGACATGTCCGCCCGCCGACGGACGTGTCCACCCTGCCGCCACGTCGCCCGGACCAATCCCGGGGCGACACGTCATCAGCCGCCGCGCCTCAGCCAACCCTGTGCCGCCACCTGTCCGCGCCTGGCCTCAGCGCGCCGCCGCAGCCTGCGAGACCCGGGGCGGGCCCTCCCCGGCCCGCAACGTCCGCCACCCGCCGTCTTCTCCGTCTCCGGCCGCCGGAGCCGCTCCGGCCACCGCCTCCACGCGCCTCGCCGGAGCTCGCCGCTTCGCATCATCGCCGCCTCGTCTCGGGGCCAGAGATCGCCGGCCGACGCCGTCCGCCGCGGCACGCCGCCCGGCCATCGCCTCCGTTCTCCGGCGTCGACCCCTCCATCTCCCGCCACCACATCGCCGGCGCAAGTGCCGCCCCGCCGCCATCCTTTCTCGCCCTCGCCTCGCCGGAGAAGAACCGCCTCGCTGGAGTCCAAGTCCGGCCAGATCTGGGCCGGGTTGGATCAGATCCACCCATCCCTCCAACCAAACGGTGTCCCGCGTCCCCGGATCCCTCCGTCCCGCACCGTCCCGTCCCGGGTTGACTTTTCGCAAGGGTATAATTTCACTAAGTCCCCCAGATTCCAGTAATTTTATGCATTTTTCATCGCATCATAACTCTACACTCGTAGCTCCGATTCGCGTGTGTAGCATATCAAAATGTTTGTCTCGACGATTACATCATTTCATCTCATTGCATCATTTTCATTTGAGCTCATCTTGATGCCAGAAATGCTGTTGGAAGAGGGCTATGTGAGGAATATTTCAGATCTGTTTCAGCAAATGGCCTTTTGTCATTTTTGCCATGATTAATGTGTGCATGCTATGATCCTGAGCTCTACATGTGTTTTGTTATATGCCATGTCATCTTTACAGGGGTGTATGCCATGTATTTTTGTGATCTTTGTGGTGACTAGCACAAGCTTGCAAAGTAGCGTAATCGTTGATGCTGATTTCAGGGACTTGGAATTTCACCAAATCCTTGTCCTGTATTTGTTTTTTATGCCATATGTTCATGTTGTTTCCTAGTGATCCGAGCCTCTTTTGAGGATGATCAGTAAGGATGTTTTGTTAATATTTTGGTTCTCTATCCATCCATTTCTTTGTTTGCAATTATGGAGCACCCTAGCTTGAGTCAATCGAGCTCTACTTTTGCTATAAAATGATCCTGGCAGATTGTTGACATGTTTAGCGATTTTGCCGAGCATGTTGCTATTGATCCGTGCATGCTATGTTATTGTTCTTTCCATTTATAGCTTCTATGCCATAACTTCTTGATGGGTGTATGCTCAGTTTGTCATGCCATGCTGTGTAGTGAGTGCATCGAGCTCGTAAACATGCCTACTCGTTAATCTGTTTTGCATGCTCCAGTTTTTCACTAAGTCTGAATCTGTTTATGTTTTTGCTATGTTCACATGCTTGCAATTGTATTTTTTGATCCCTTTTGGCTCAAGGTCACTAAGGGACTTTTGTTTTATTCTTAGAGAAGCTTCATGCCGTGCCTTGCTTTGCCATGATATGTTCCTGTAGCATGTAATTTTCATGCTCTAAAGTTTGCTTCCTGATGATAAATTCCAGACTTGTGTTAATTTCACTAAGTCTGAAACCTGTTGTCATTTGCACTTTTGCCATGCTTGTTTGAACCTGTTAATGAGTAAATTAGCCATAGCTCAGTGTTCATCTTTTGTCAAGAATCATGAGTGAATCCCTGCCATGCATTTTGTTGTCATGTTTGAGTGTTATAGCATATTTATCTTGTTGCATTTAGATGGCTACTTGCTGATTATCGCAGATCGGTCCTATTTTTGTTTTTGCTTGCCATTTCCAAACCGTGCATCCGATTCCGGTGA
This sequence comes from Triticum aestivum, assembly GCF_018294505.1. Taxonomy (NCBI): domain Eukaryota; kingdom Viridiplantae; phylum Streptophyta; class Magnoliopsida; order Poales; family Poaceae; genus Triticum; species Triticum aestivum. Next base: position 464,904,734 of record NC_057803.1, on the reverse strand, counting down.
TCTTTATATCGATTTCAACTGAAATCAACTCACCTTTCCAATGGCACTCTTGGATTTCCAAGTTGAGGCCAGGTTCAATCTTTCCTTTGCAAATCATGCATATGCATCACATACCGCATCCCGCATATCATACCATGTTCGTGTGTTGGTTGTTTACTATGTTGTGTGCTTCTTTCCGGTGTTGCTTCTTCGGGTTGGTTCCGCTAACGTCGCGTTTGTGAGGACCCGTTCGACTATGTCTGTTTGTCTTCTTCATGGACTCGTTCTTCTTCCTTGCGGGATCTCACGCAAGATGATCATACCCTCGAAATCACTTCTATCTTTGCTTGCTAGTTGCTCGCTCTTTTGCTATGTCTATGCTGCGATACCTACCACTTGCTTATCATGCCTCCCATATTGTTAAGCTAAGCCTCTAACCCACCTTGTCCTAGCAACCGTTGTTTGGCTATGTTACCGCTTTGCTCAGCCATTCTTATAGCGTTGTTAGTTCCAGGTGAAGATTGGAGTTTGTTCCTTGTTGGAACATGGATATTTTGTTGGGATATCACAATATCTCTTATTTAATTAATGCATCTACATACTTGGTAAAGGGTGAAAGGCTCTGCCTTATGCCTGGTGTTTTGTCCTACTCTTGCCGCCCTAGTTTCCGTCATATCGGTGTTATGTTCTCGGATTTTGCGTTCCTTACACGGTTGGGTTATAATGGGAACCCCTTGACAGTTCGCCTTGAATAAAACTCCTCCAGCAAGGCCCAACATTGGTTTTACCATTCGCCACCTAGCCTTTTCTTTCCCTTGGGTTCTGCAGATTCAAGGGTCATCTTTATTTAAACCCCCGGGCCAGTGCTCCTCTGAGTGTTGGTCCAACTTGTCAGCCGCCGGTGGCTACCAGGGGCAACTCTGGGCTGGCCTACCGGAAGTTTGGACAATCCGGTGTGCCCTGAGAACGAGATATGTGCAGCTCCTATCGGGATTTGTCGGCACATCCGGGTGGCTTTGCTGGACTTGTTTTACCATTGTCGAGGATGTCTTGTAACCGGGATTCCGAGCCTGATCGGGTCTTCCTGGGAGAAGGAATATCCTTCTTTGACCGTGAGAGCTTGTGATGGGCTAAGTTGGGACACCCCTGCAGGGATTGAACTTTCGAAAGCCGTGCCCGCGGTTATGGGCAGATGGGAATTTGTTAATGTCCGGTTGTAGAAAACCTGAAACTTATCTTAAATAAAATACATCAACTGCGTGTGTAACCGTGATGGTCTCTTCTCGGCGGAGTCCGGGAAGTGAACACGGTGTTGTAGTAATGCTTGACGTAGGTTGTTCTAGGATCACTTCTTGATCATAGTTTCTCGACCGCGCTTTGCCTTCTCTTCTCGCTCTCATTTGCGTATGTTTAGCCACCATATATGCTAGTCGCTTGCTGCAGCTCCACCTCATACCTTTTACCCTTCCTATAAGCTTAAATAGTCTTGATCGCGAGGGTGTGAGATTGCTGAGTCCCCGTGACTCACAGATACTTCCAAAACCAGTTTGCAGGTGCCGATGTTACCGAGCAGGTGACGCAATCAAGCTCAAGGAGGAGCTCAATGAAGATCTCGTTCGTTATGTTGTTCCTTTTCCAGTTGATCAGTAGTGGAGCCCAGTTGGGGTCGATCGGGGATCTGTGTAGCATTTGGGGTAGTCTTCTTTTATTTTGGTTCCGTAGTCGGACCTTGATTGTATCTGGATGATGTAATGCTTTATTCATGTAATTGTGTGAAGTGGCGATTGTAAGCCAACTATGTATCTCTTTCCCTTATGTATTACATGGGTTGTGTGAAGATTACCTCACTTGCGACATTGCTTTCAATGCGGTTATGCCTCTAAGTCGTGCTTCGACACGTAGGAGATATAGCCGCATCGAGGGCGTTACATTGGTATTGTAATTTGTGGTGTGATATTGATATTTGCGGACGGGCGACAACGGCGCAAGAGCAGACCCCCCAAAGTTGACCTGTAAAAAGTATATTCTATGAATATCATTTTATACGGGTCCGTCATGCGGTGTCTCCCTCTGCGGTCGTCCGCGCCGGCCCGCAATACCGTTTTCCGCGAACTGCAAACACGTTTTGCGGGTCAGCGGGATGCGGGGTCTGCTAGAGATGCTCTTACCCTTTAAAGTGGTCAAACCCATAAAAAAGTGTTACAGTAGCAGATCTCGTAAAACTCATTCGACCCTTAAACTTTTTAAAAGGCACTGAAAATCCATCCGCGAGAACCTCATATGTACAGTTTCGAAGGCAGTATGCAGTTCAACCCATAAATCGATCAAACCTTGTCGGAGCAGATGTGCCACCATGAAGCTGGCTGGAATCTACTCGAAACTCACCGGAATCCGTCGCGGCACACCGGAATTTGCCGCGGCCGGTCCGCATTGTGGCCGGCTCGACCTCCACTGCGATGCGAGGCCGTCCACAGGTAGGGCGGAGCAGGCCACCAGCGGCTCGAATCAAGGAGGGGCGGCACTGGAGAAGAGGGGGAGGGGGCGCCAGGGAGCTCGCGCGACCACGCCAGGGAGAGCGGGAGAGCGCGCAGGGCGGTAGATGGTGCCAGGCTACATCAGGGACGGGCAGGCGCACGGTCGGGGCGGGGGGCGCCGTGGCGGCCGAAGACGGGAGGAAAAAGGAAAAAAGGCTATGGTGGGATATAGTTTTATTTAGGGAGTCTGCTTTGCCCCGGGCAATTTCACACTGTAAAAATGGTTTACAATCACCTTATACGCGTTTTTAAAAGTCAACTTTTAAGGGGTCTGCTAGAGGTGCTCTTAGACATGCTACTAGCAAAAGAGTCTGTGTGTTGCAATGGGAGAAAAAAATACCACACGCCCCGAACACAATAACCATGACTCAATACCCCGATAGGCCCACGTGCTTTATTTCAACATGACATTTTATCAGTCTTGTCATTTATCCTTCTTCCCACTCTCGCCGACGGACATGCATGGTTATAGATGGTTTCTTTCGTCTCCAATTTGTTTTTGTTGAGGTGTTCATTTTCAATTTGGATTGACACCGGTACAAAAGAAAGACAGGCCGTGCACTACTGATTAATGTTGCACCCTAAACAACATTTTAAAAATTATTAACATGTGAAACAACATCATATTTAAATTCTACACATTTTTCTAATAAATTTTCATATATAACATGTTAAAATTGGAGTTAGGGTTTAAAAGCTATGAATATTTTTTTAACATTTGAATCTGTCTCTAAACATCATTTAAAAATGGTTAACGGGTAAAAATAACATCATATTCATATTCTACACATTTTATCTAATCAATTTTCATATATAATATGTTAAAGTTGGAGTTACGATTTAAAAGATATGAATATTTTTAAAAAACATTTGAATATATAAAAAATATTATTTTCTAGACGAACAACGGGTTAATTAACCAAAATCTCAGGGGGTTTTCGACAAAAAGCTAAACATTTTCATTCTCGCTTAAAATAGTACCCGGAGTTGATTAACCGAAACCTTAGGAGCTTTTCCGCAAAACAAGAAATATTTTTCTGCTCCCACTTAAATCAGGACCGCGGGTGCATATCATAAAAGTGCAAGGACTTTTCTATAAAATATGCAACGACGGCCAGAAACAGTCCGTGCTTGACCCCGTCCAAAAATATGTGATATGGCATTGATTGTTTTTCTTTTCATCATTGTTCAATGACACATGCTTGACCCCCTCCAAGAATCAAATGGTTGATCCAAATCACCAAATAACAACTCAGTAATACTTCCTCGGTATCAATATATAAAATATTTTTTAACACTATGAATTTGGCAAAGGGATTTCTGGATTACAAAAGTGATGTTATTTTTTGAGACAAACAAAACTGATGTTGTGGCACAGGGTTAAGAGCGGAACATACTTGGCCAAACGGCCCGACCCGGCCCGTGACGACACGCCTAATAGCCGGGCCATGCCGGCCCATGGGCGGGAGGTCGCAGCCCAGGCATGGCCCAGCTACTAATCAGGCCAGCCCAGCGGCATGCCATGCCCACTAGTTCGTCTGCTATTTGACGCACTGGGCGTTTTTAGCCCATTTTTACCTGTTGAGCTATATAGAGATGTATAGAAAAATAAAAAAACTGTAATCGGGTTGTGTCGTGCCAGCCCGCGTGCTCAGGCTAGCAGCCTAGAGTGTGCCGCATGCCGGGCCCGGCACGTTTAGCCCGTGCGGTGCCTGGACCATGACGAACCGTGCCGGCGTGCTCACGGGCCGACCTGGTTAGCCCGGTCTATTTGGCCGGCTATAGAGCAGAAGGCGAAGAATTCTGCTTCAGTGGGAATTGATCATAGCATACCCATGGGACCGTACAGTGGACAGAACCCAAGCCCACTTATATATACATATATATATGGATTCAAGCCAGATGCGGCAAGAAGGTGATGACCAAGCTCGATCGCCATTGCTATCTTGCATGCTGCTTCGCCATCTTCCTCCAGGTCACCCAAAGACACGTCCTCGTCGTTGCCTGCTATTGGAACGTGCGTGCTTTCTGCATGGACCACCCGTGTGGCCGTGTCCTCTTCCAACCATTCATCCCCATCATCATCACCACTGTCATCGCTATGAGCCTTCTGAATCACAACTCTTGGTAGAGGTCACTCAATGGCCGTTCCCGTTCATCTTCTCATTTGCTACAAATGGCACACACTGCTCATTTGCTACAACATTATCTGTGGGGAAGTCGGGTGTGCTTGTGCTAGATTGTGACAACTCAGTGGCATCTTTTAAATATGGGCAAAAGTTGTACAGGCACGCAACCACTCATGTGTAATCTGAAGAAGCAGCTCCACCATCACTGACTGTATCTTTTGATAGTGCTTCCAGATGAATTGGTTCAAGTATACCATAATCTGGTGCCAAAAGATGTGGGTCTGCGGAAGAATCCTCATCTTGTAATATGCTGACCACCTCTACATGTTCATTGCTCTCTAGCTTTGTTTTTAGAGAAAAGGCCTACGCCCAACTTTATAAATAAAGCCACAAGGTAGAGTCAAAGAACAACACCGCGAACGAACCGAAGCATCATCAAGTACACCCACACGCGGGTAGACACGAACGAAAGAACCCGAAAGTACGAGGGATACATGGCACCCTGCCAACGCACGACACGCAGGCCGGAGAAAAGTAAAACGACATAGCCATCAACTAGTCGATGGAGGTCCAAAACGCCTAGACACCATAATCCTGTCCAGATAGAGACAACGCCGAGGCCCGAACTTTAGATATGAGAAGACTAAGAGTGTCCCGGTCCTCTGGCTTAGTCAATGATCTCCACTGCTGCAAGAAGATAGAAGATTTAAATAAACAGTCAGCAGGTTTAGCAGGGAAAATATGTTCAATCGTAAACTTGTTCCTAGTAGTCCATAATGACCAACAGATGGCACCCAGACCAACCCAGAAAACCCTCTTTGTAATGCCAACCAAGGAATTGGCAAGACATCTCAGATCAGTAAAGGAGGAGGGGTCCCAGGTGACCTGGAGCCAGGATCTAACGCAGCTCCAAACAAGCTTAGCAAGCACACAATGAAAGAATATATGGTTCGTGTTTTCCAAAGCACCGCAGAGAGAGAGAGAGAGAGCAGAACTCCGAGCCCGGGCCCTTTCACTTCCGAATTTGATCGGCAGCAGGGAGGCGCCCTCTGAATGCTTGCCAGAGGAAATTTTTTATCTTTGGTGGCACTCGGCCCCGCCAGATATTAGAGAATCTATTTGTAGGGGAGCCACCAATAAGCTTTGAGTACAGAGACTTGACCGAGAAGCGACCAGAGGTAGTGAGAGGCCAAACCACCGAATCCGGAATCTCTGAGAGCGTGGGGAATAAGGCAGAGAGTCTTTGCCAGTCTTCCAACTCTTCAGGCGAAAGGGAACGATGGAAGGCCAGGTCCCAATTATTAGCCGACAACTCCGTGATGGAGATATTCGGGTTAGAGCAGTAAGAAAAAAGGGTAGGGAAGCTCACAGAGAGAGGTGAGTCTCCACACCACCAATCAAGCCAAAAACGAACCGAGGAACCATCTCCTACAATGAATTTAACATGCTCAAGGAAAAGCGGGCGGACCCAAATAAGATCCTTCCAGAATTGCGTTCCATGCCATGCCATCACAAACATCGGGCTAGAGTGAGGAAAGTACTTGGCTTTAAGGATAGAATACCATAACGTACCGGCCCCACTAGACATGATCTTCCACCACCATTTAATCAAAAGGCATTTGTTCATGACGAAAGTGTTAATGTGAAGGAAATATGCCCTAGAGGAAATAATAAAGTTGTCATTTATATTTCCTTATATTGTGATAAATGTTTATTATTTAGGCTAGAATTGTATTAACCGGAAACTTAGTACATGTGTGAATACATAGACAAACAAAGTGTCCCTAGTATGCCTCTACTTGACTAGCTCGTTAATCAAAGATGGTTAAGTTTCCTAGCCATAGACATGTGTTGTCATTTGATGAACGGGATCACATCATTAGAGAATGATGTGATGGACAAGACCCATCACTACTAGGGAAAACCCTAGTAGTAGCGCGGGTAATTACCTAGCAGTAGCGCGGGGGCCTGCGCTACTGCTAGGGCGCTACAGCTAACTTTTAGCAGTAGCGCGGGTGGTACCCGCGCTACTACTACTTAGTTGTAGCGTGTGTCAGGGCCCCACGCTACTACTAACAAATTGAGAATTAAAAAAATAAATTCCATCCATGGCGGCTACTTTTGCTGGGCATCGTCCTCTCCATCCATGGCTGCTACTGGTCCTGGAGGGGATGAAGTTGTCCGTGGTGATGGTGCTTCCCCACCCAACTTGTGCCCGCACCTCTCGTCTACTGCTGCTACAAGAGAAGAGAAAATTATTAGAAAGAGGAATAGAGAGATAGCGAGAAGTAGGAGGAGGAACTCACCGGTGGCCGCCAGGGTTGGAGCCGATGCCCGAAACCCTAGATGAAGCTCGGTGACCCGCTGCTGCTTGTCGTGGGACCCTTGACCCAGCGAGGAGGTGCAAGTGGCTGCATCCATGGAGGATCCGGCCGCCGCCATGGATGACGCTCTGCTGGTTTCCGTCTCCTTCCACCAGCGGAGAAGAAGGAGGATGAAGGGGGAGGGGAGGGGTCTGCAGTGCCGTCGAGGATGGAGGATGGAGGGGGGAGAGGAGGTCGCCGGATTTGTGAATGCCGCCGATGTGCGAGGCCGGCACTGGCGGTGGGTGAGGAAGGGAATGGCGAGTGGGAGGAGAAGGGGAATCAGAAGAGTGTGGGTTTGGATTTGGGCTTCGGCACACTATGTGTACATATGTCTTGGTGGGTCGATAGTAGTAGCGCGGGTTTATACCCCTCGCTACTACTATGGCATGTCCCGGGTGGGCACGGTAGAGACCACTTAGTAGTAGCGAGGGTTATAAACCCGCGCTACTACTATCAACCTAGTAGTAGCGCGGGTTTATACCCCTCGCTACTACTATGGCATGTTTCCGAGGGGCACGGCAGAGACCACTTAGTAGTAGCGCGGGTTTATAAACCCGCGCTACTACTATCAACTTAGTAGTAGCGGGGGCTATAAACCCGCGCTACTAGTAAGTAGCAGCAGCGAGGGGTATAAACCCACGCTACTAGTAAGCGTCTGCCTATAAGCTTTTCCCTAGTAGTGCATCTGTTAGCTTAGCATAATGATCGTTTAGTTTTTCTGCTATTGCTTTCTTCATGGCTTATACATGTTCCTCAGACTATGAGATTATGCAACTCCCGAATACCGTAGGAACACCTTGTGTACTATCAAACGTCACAACGTAACTGGGTGATTATAAAGATGCTCTATAGGTGTCTCCGATGGTGTTTGTTGAGTTGGCACAGATCAAGATTAGGATTTGTCACTCCGTGTATCGGAGAGGTATCTCTGGGCCCTCTCGGTAATGCACATCATTATGAGCCTTGCAGGCAATGTGTCTAATGAGTTAGCCATGGGATGATGCATTACAGAACGAGTAAAGAGACTTGCCGGTGACGAGATTGAACTAGGTATGATGATACCGACGATTGAATCTCGGGCAAGTAACATACCGATGACAAAGGGAACAACGTATGTTGTTATGCGGTTTGACCGATAAAGATCTTCATAGAATATGTAGGAACCAATATGAGCATCCAGGTTCCGCTATTGGTTATTTACCGGAGATGTGTCTCGGTCATATCTACATAGTTCTCGAACCCGTAGGGTCCGCACGCTTAACGTTCGGTAATGATTTGTATTATGAGTTTCATATTTTGATGAACCGAAGTTTGTTCGGAGTCCCGTATGAGATCATGGACATGACGAGGAGTCTCGAAATGGTCAAGACATAAAGATTGATATGTTGAAAGGTTATGTTTGGACATCGGAATGGTTTCAGATAGGTTCGGGCATTTTTCGAAGTACCGGGGGATTACCGGAACCCCCCGGGGGGTTAATGGGCCTTCATGGGCCCTAATGGAAGAGAGGAGGCGGCGGCCAGGTGGAGGCGCGCGCCCCCCAAGCCCACTCCGAATTGGGTTAGGGTTGGGGGCGGCCCCCCTTTGCTTCTCTCCCTCTCCTCTTTCCCCCTTTCTCCTTGTAGGAATAGGAAAGGGGTGGGGGTCGAATCCTTCTAGGATCGGGAGTCCAAGTAGGACTCCCCCCCTGGCGCGCCACACCTTGGCCGACATCCTCCTCCTCCCCCTCTTTATATATGTGGGGAGGGAGCACCCCAAAGATACACAAGTTGATCTTTTAGCCGTGTGCGGTGCCCCCCCACTACTGCAGGATGGTCCAAACGCGACAGTCGAATCAGAGACCCTTCGACGAAATTGTGTGCGATGCAATAATCACAAACGATGGTGTAAAAAACTGTCAAAAATGTGCAAAACGTTTGCGATGACAGATGCATCAAACACGGTTCAGAATTTAGTTGCGTGTGGGATGCAGGGCATACGGTTCATCTCAATGAACTGTTTATGATGAGGAGGCACAAAAGAAACGACCAGCCATATGAAGGAGTGTGGGATATACAACATACGGTTCACTGGGATGAACTGTGTGTGATTAGGCAACACAATGGAAACGGTTCAACTGAACAAGATGTGTGTGATACACGGCAAACAGGTCCGTAATCTGAAATGTGTGCGAAGACCAATAATAACACAGACGATTGCTGCTAATAAGCCGTGTGAATTGCTCTGTCTACAGTAGAATAACATGTATATATATATAACTGAAATAAACATCCAATTACATAAGTGACTATACAGATCATTCGCACACACCTCAACAAATAATTGCATGTATTCTAAAGTAGGAGAAACGATCGTCTAGTCATCTACTTCTTGTGACGCTCCCGCCACTGCTATGTAGCTCGATCCCTCGTCTGGGTCAGGCATAAGACATTTCCTCATGTCAACGATCCGCTTGTACATCTCGTAGCTTGTGTACATGTCCATGGCCGCGTACTTGACATGTTATTCATCTAGTCTCTTATGCCACACACTGTGCCAGGCGTTCTTGTCCTTATTGCTCTCTTGCTTCATCTTCGCGTAGTAGGGGTCGATGATGGCCAAGGCAAGGTCAACCAGGGAGTTCAGTTTGCTTTTGTCGGTGCCCCGGACCTTGTAGTGGTGCTGGATGTTGACAAGATTCGGGCATTTCAAGTCCGAAACCTTGAGCGCTTTTAGATCGTTGGTGGTGTCCACCGTAGCGAAACTGTAGTCGGAGCTCTTGATAAACCTGGAGAAATGCTCGCAAGGCCTTGTGGCAAGGTGGAAGTGGTAGACGAGGACATCATGTCGCACGCACAACTGGACGACGACAACCTTCTGATCGTGCCCCGCACGACCGATGGTGTACTCGAGGTCGAAGCCGACCACTCGATACTTGTCCTCGGCAAGGAACTGCTCCATAGTTTGCATGGAGCTCTCCACCGAGACCGGATCATTCGTGTACACCACCGAGAGGGCCTTCCCCCTCACGTGGGTGTCCACTACGTGATGCGTGGTGAACAGCCCGCCGTTGTTGTCGTCGGCCACTGGGAGCGCCACTGGAGCCACGGGGAGCGCCATTGGAGCCACGGGGAGCGCCATTGGAACCGCTGGATGTCCTCTCTGTATGTGTCCTCGTGGGTGTGCTTATTGTGACGTGTGAGACGAGAGATGAAGGTAAATGGTCGCAGGAATAAAAGGGGTACGGGCGGCGTGGATTCTCTGCGCGTCCGCATGGTAGTTTTTGCAGCGGGTAACTGCATCATCGCGCCACGCCCGGTGCAACCGCTTGCACACGAACGTGCGTGATCGTGCGCCGGCCCAAAACACTGACAGTGCAAGTGGGGGGACGAGGGCAAAGCACCCGGAGGGGCGCGCGAGCAGAGTGCGCGCGGCGGGACACGAGCAGAGCGCGCCGCGGCCGCCTGAACTACAAGCAACCACACGCATGAAGCAGTTGAACACGTAGCAAATGGTCGCATACAAGCCGACCGACAATTGCGTCGCTGCGTAGAGAGCGGCCGTGTGGTACCATGTCCGTCTAGTCTATAGTCTCCTTTATATTCCGTGCCATACTTTGCCCTCAAATTTAACCAACAAAATGTTAATGCATGTTTTGAAAATTATATGATTAGAAACTATGTTCAAATACAAATTCAATTATATAATCTTTGGCGACATGCATTCGTATTTTATTAGTTAAATCATACTTATAAACTAGGATGGTGGTATAGTAGGTAATTAAATCACAAACATTTTTTTATTAACTGTATGTGTACATGGTCTTTCATCCTCCTCTCACACGTCTTGTCACCCCGCTGCCGCAGACGGCTTATAGCGCAAGCTTGCGCAGCGTGCGGGGGCGTTCTTTTTGCCAAATGATGGCGCCAATGAATCATCGGTGAGCCCATTCCCGTGCAACCTCGCAGGTTCCCACGCAAGCTTCCCGCCCGACTCGGTGAAATCCCCCGAAATCCCAATGCTTACCGGCTAGCTATAAAAACCCTCACGGCCGGCGAGTCCTGCGTCGCATTTTCCCCTCCATCCCTGTAGCTTATCTCGTCTGCTTCTCCCACATTCGCCAATGGCACTGGTCCATGGTCATCGCTCAGCCACTCCGCCGTCATCGGAGGACAGCTCCAGCTGGGAGGCTACACCGCGACGGCGGCGCAGTCCCCGGCGTAGTCTACTGCACATGGCGTCCCTGTTGGGTGTGCGCGGAACACCCACCACATGCTCCGCCGCCGGTGCCTGTCGGCTGCTGTTGCCGGCCACCGTTGCCGCCACACCACCATCGAAAGCCAGGGCCATCGCCCGCTCAGCTGCCGCGGCCCGAAGGTGGGAGATGGCCGTCGTGGTCGCCAGCCCACTGCCGGCCACTATGGCCATCACCCACTCCACCATCGCGGCCCGAAGGCAGGAGGTGGTGGTTGTGGCCGCCACCCCATCATTGGCCGCCAGCCCACCGTTGACCGCCAAGGTCATCACCCGCTCCGCCACCGCCACCCGTAGGCGGGAGGCGGAGGTGGATGCCCGCACGTGCGACAATGACATTGCACGCTACACCGAGTTCTTGCGGGAGGAGGAGCGCTTCATCGAGCACGCAAAGAGCCTTACCGCCGCTGTGGCAATGGCACACGCCGCCTTAGAGGCGAGGAATCAGGAGATCTACAAGGAGAACCACCGCTTCGAGAGGGGTCGTCTGGAGTGGCAGAGGGCGTTCGAGGTGAGCGTCGCTGAAGCTGCATTAGTGCTACCTCTTGAGCACTGCGTTGGTTTTCCCCCGAAGAGGAAGTGATGATGCAGCAAAGTAGCGTAAGTATTTCCCTAATTTTTTGAGAACCAAGGTATCAATCCAGTAGGAGGCTACCCGCGAGTCCCTCGTACCTACACAAAACAAATAAATCCTCGCAACCAACGCGATAAGGGGTTGTCAATCCCTACACGACCACTTATGAGAGTGAGATCTGATAGATATGATAAGATAATATTTTTGGTGTTTTTATGATAAAGATGCAAAGTAAAATAAAAGCAAAGTAAAAGGCAAAGGAAATAACTAAGTATTGGAAGATTAATATGATGAAGATAGACCCGGGGGCCATAGGTTTCACTAGTGGCTTCTCTCGAGAGCATAAGTATTCTACGGTGGGTGAACGAATTACTGTTGAGCAATTGACAGAATTGAGCATAGTTATGAGAATATCTAGGGATGATCATGTATATAGGCATCACGTCCGAGACAAGTAGACCGACTCCTTCCTGCATCTACTACTATTACTCCACTCATCGACCGCTATCCAGCATGCATCTAGAGTATTTAGTTAATGAAAACAGAGTAACGCCTTAAGCAAGATGACATGATGTAGAGGGATAAACTCATGCAATATGATGAAAACCCCATCTTGTAATCCTCGATGGCAACAATACAATACGTGCCTTGCTGCCCCTACTGTCACTGGGAAAGGACACCGCAAGATTGAACCCAAAGCTAAGCACTTCTACCAGATTGATCTTTCTTGCAACGGGAGAAGTGCTTAGCTTTGGGTTCAATCTTGCGGTGCTCGATCCCAGTGACAGAAAGGGAAACGACACGTATTGTATTGTTGCCATTGAGGATAAAAATATGGGGTTTATATCATATTGCTTGAGTTTATCCCTCTACATCATGTCATCTTACCTAATGCGTTACTCTATTCTATTGAACTTAATACTCTAGATGCATGCTGGATAGCGGTCGATGTGTGGAGTAATAGTAGTAGATGCAGGTAGGAGCCGGTCTACTTGTCACGGACGTGATGCCTATATTCATGATCATGCCTAGATATTCTCATAACTATGCTCAATTCTATCAATTGCTCGACAGTAATTCGTTCACCCACCGTAATACTTATGCTATCTTGAGAGAAGCCACTAGTGAAACCTATGGCCCCGGTCCTATTCTCCATTATATAAGTTTCCAATCTATTTTACTTTGCAATTTTTACTTTCAATCTATATCATAAAAATACGAAAAATATTTATCTTCTCATTATCATATCTATCAGATCTCACTCTCGTAAGTGACCGTGAAGGGATTGACAACCCCTTTATCACGTTGGTTGCGAGGTTCTTATTTGTTTGTGTAGGTACGAGGGACTTGCGTGTGGCCTCCTACTAGATTGATACCTTGGTTCTTAAAAACTGAGGGAAATACTCATGCTACTTTGCTGCATCACCCTTTCCTCTTCAAGGGAAAACCAACGCAGTGCTCAAGAGGTAGCATTAGCCTGCGCACTGGACGACGCTCGCACGCCTCCCGTTCAGTCAAGGTCAAGCAGCTTTCCGCACGGCACCTCCTACAGCCATTAAAACCAAGACACGTGGCGTCACGTGAATGGTTAACAGAATTTTGGATTCACTAGAATTTAAAAACCAGGCATCTCAATGTTTTGCCGGCAATCAACGGTGCCCTGGTGTTTGAAATTCATTCCCATTTCTTGCATGGGACCTAAGCATCCACCCAAGGACACATATTTGATTTTTCAACCAACTTATATGCACTGGAGCATGTGCATGTAGTTCAAATTTGAATTATACACATAAATGCATTGAAAACTCAGTTAATCCATAGAAATGTCCAAATGAACCCCGAAAAATCACAAAAATTCACACAATACTCCTGTTGTCCTATGTTGACACGAGAAAAAAAATTGAAAGCAATAAGAGGCAATGGATATCATTTCGTCCACAAAGGTGGGGCGTTCCCTACCTAAAACCATCATGCTTGTTGTGAGAAGCATATACCCAAACCTGCCCCAAATGGGACAAAATTTGTACCACGACATGTTGATGCCGCTCCATAGTAGCATGCCAAGTTTCATGAATTTCAGACGAGTTTTGGATTTACTAGAATTTAAAAATCATGCATCTCAATGTTTTGCCGACAATCAATGGTGCCCCGGTGTTTGAAATTCATTCCCATTTCTTGCATGGGACCTAAGCATGCACCCAAGGACAGATATTTGATTTTTCAACCAATTTATAATCACTAGGGCATGTGCATGTAGTTCAAATTTGAATTGTGCACATAAATGCACTGAAAACTCAATTAATTAAAAATGTCCAAACGAACCCTGAAAAATCACCCAACACTCCTGTTGTTCTATGTTGACACGAGAAAAAATTGAAAGAAATAAGAGGCAATGGATATCGTTTCGTCCACAAAGGTGGGACGTTCCCTACCAAAAACCATCATGCTTGTTGTGAGAATCTTCGGTTTGTGAGAAGCATATACCCAAACCTTTCCCAAATTGGACAAAATTTGTACCATGACATGTTGATGCCGCTCCATGATAGCATGCCAAGTTTCATGAATTTCAGACGAGTTTTGGATTTACTAGAATTTAGAAACCATGCATCTCAATGTTTTGCCGGCAATCAACGGTGCCCCGGTGTTTGAAATTCATTCCCATTTCTTGCATGGGACCTAAGCATGTACCCAAGGACACACATTTGATTTTTCAACCAATTTATATGCACTGGGCATGTGCATGTAGTTCAAATTTGAATTATGCACATAAGGGCATTGAAAACTCAGTTAATGCATAAAAATGTCCAAATGAACCCCGAAAAATCACAAAAATTCACACAACACTCCTTTTGTTCTATGTTGACACGAGAAAAAAATTGAAAGCTATAAGAGGCAATGGATATCGATTCGTCCACAAAGGTGGGACGTTCCCTACCGAAAACCATCATGCTTGTTGTGAGAAACTCCGGTTTGTGTGAAGCATATACCCAAACCTACCCCAAATGGGACAAAATTTGTACCACGGCATGTTGATGCCGCTCCATAATAGCATGCCATGTTTCATGAATTTCAGACGAGTTTTGGATTTACTAGAATTTAAAAACCAGGCATCTCAATATTTTTCCGACAATCAACGGTGCCCTAGTGTTTTAAATTCATTCCCATTTCTCGCATGGGACCTAAGCATGCACCCAAGGACACAGATTTGATTTTTCAACCAATTTATACGCACTGGAGCATGTGCATGTAGTTCAAATTTGAATTATGCACATAAATTGCATTGAAAACTCAGTTAATGCATAAAAATGTCCAAATGAACCCCGAAAAATCACAGAAAATCACACGACACTCCTCTTGTTCTATGTTGACACCAGAAAATAATTTGAAAGCAGTAAGAGGCAATGGATATCGTTTCATCCACAAAGGTGGGACGTTCCCTACCGAAAACCATCATGCTTGTTGTGAGAAGCTCCGGTTTGTGAGAATCATATACCCAAACCTACCCCAAACGGGACAAAATTTATAGAACGACATGTTGATGCCGCTCCATGATAGCATGACAAGTTTCATGAATTTCAGACGAGTTTTGGATTTACTAGAATTAAAAAACCATGCATCACAATGTTTTGCCGGCAATCAACGGTGCCCTGGTGTTTGAAATTCATTCTCATTTCTTTCATGGGACGTAAGCTATAGCGACCAGACCTCAAACAGTCTGATCTCTGTGCTCCGGTGTCATCCCTGGATCAGTAATGCTGACACCCCACAGTACTCGGAGGATTTATAGCAGAGTAGCAATCACACACTTATTACATCGAGTGTCTCAAAAGAGAACTTATTACAATAATTATGGCTTAAGGCCATTTAATAACGATAACAACGGAAGGCTTGGAAGATAAGTGAGTCCTTCAACTCCAACGGCATCACTGAGTATAGGACCACGACCTAAAAACTCCTTAATCATCGTCTGAAAAGTCTGCAACATTAACGTTGCAGCCCGAAACGGGTTAGCATATGGAATATGCTGGCAAGGTAACACATAGAGAGTAATGGAATGAAACAACTATACTATATGCATATTTGGCTGGTGGAAAGCTCTATGGTTACAGTTTTGCGTAAAGCCAATTTTTCCCTACTTCAAAGGAATAAAATTTAATCACTACCATGGTGGTTGTTAAACATTGAGCATGGTTGACAACATTCTCAATCCCAATTAAGTATCATCATTAAAACCCAACAATATTAATTAAAATAACATGATGAGATTCACATGATAATCCAATTACTAGATACTCAAGATGTCCATAACCGGGGATACGGCTAACCATGATTAGTTTATTACACTCTGCAGAGGTTTGCGCACTTTTCCCCACAAGACTCGATCGCCTCCGTTTGGTTTCTCGCACTACATGGTGTTTGAGAAGACGGATGACCGAGACATAGTCTTTCAGAACCGCTAGCACCTTACGATGGGTAGACCGTACCACCTACATCGCCTACATCTACTAGTCTACCACTGTAAGAGTTCGCACGACTTAGTCAACTATGCTAGAGCCCATAATAGCTTGTGGCTGCACACGGAAGTTTCTAGTATGAATAGTCTCATGATCCCTTTGAGCCTGGGTGGCGGTCCAAAACAAAATAGGCAAGTCCTGGACTACCCAAGTGCCTCAATCCACCCAGATGTGTGTTTAAGTTGCCACCTTAGATAAACCATTAATTAACAATCTCACATCTGTCATGGATTTCACTCACCCAATCCACGTCTACTAGCATAGCATGGCATAATAAGCAAACGTAGAAGTAACTCCCAAAGGTTTGATAATAAACAGGTAATAGGTACTACCTCATCTACTTCTCATCCCACAATTTAATTAGATCCTAATCATGCAATGTGTGAGGATTGATCTAATGCAATAAAATTGGGTAGTAGAAAAGGTATGATTAAAGTGTTACTTGCCTTGCTGATGATCCGCGAAACCTAACGATTCGAAGTAACAGGCGGCGCACTCCAGGTACTCTATCACAGACAAACAAACAAGCATACAATAAGTACTCATCTAATGCACAGGTAAAACTCAAATAAGAGATCTAACCAGAAGGTTCAACTTAAGAACTCCGGTTGGCAAAAATAATCAAATCGAACGAAACAACTAAAGACAAACGGCGAAAGAAAACAACTTCATTCTACTAATCTCGACCTAGGGCAAATTTTACAGTAGCAAAATCTTGTTTAAGTTGGTTAAACAGATAGAGGGTTTCGAGACGAAACTCTAGGCGCTTGAATCGCCTGATTCCGATAAACGAGCGAAAAGTTAAACTAAGACGAAAATCGGATCAGGAATCGCGATCAGGAAAATCGCGGATTTAATCCGAGAAAAAGAAAAACGACGAACGCCGATTTTTCTCTCTCTCTTTTTTTGGCACGGAAAATGAGGCTCGACGAACCTCGGGCGGCGGGATCGTCGTCGTCGGTGGCGGCGGCTCCGGCGGCGCGCGCGGATTGAGGCAGGGCTGATGGGCTCGGGCGGCTTGGGACGACGCTATTTAAAGGCTGCCTCCGGGCGGTGTCCCGCTCGGGTACGGCCCAAAGTCGGTTCGTTTTTTTAATTATTCCGCTCAGAACAAAAATAGAAAGAAATACTAAACGGACTCCAAAAATTCCGAAATAAATTTTCATGAGCTTCTAAAATCAAGCCGCACAAGGTGAACATTTATTTGAGACCTAAATGCAATTTTGAAAAACACACATTTTTCCTAAATTCAAATAAAACACCGAAGAACTCCGAAATAAAATCTTATTTGATTTTTTTATTAAATCCTCAATATTTCTTTATTTTGGGAAAGTCATTTTATTCCCTCTCTCATATTTTTGTAATAGAAATAATTTATGATAAAATAAATAAAATCAAATGATCCTAGTCTCAAAATTTGAGAGAACTCAAATATGAAAATAACGAAATCCCCAACTCTCTCCATGGGTCATTGAGTTGCGTAGAATTTCTAGGATCAACCAAAATGCAAAATAAAATATGATATGCATGATGCTCTAATGTATAACATTCCAAATTGAAAATTTGGGATGTTACAAACCTACCCCCCTTAAGATGAATCTCGCCCTCGAGATTCGGGTTGGCTAGAAAATAGGTGAGGGTGGTCTTTGAGCAAATCTTCCTCTCGTTCCCAGGTGGCTTCATCCTCCGTGTGGTGGCTCCACTGAACTTTGCAAAACTTGATAACCTTGCTGCGAGTAACTCGGCTGGCAAACTCGAGAATCTTGACTGGTTTCTCCTCGTAGGTCAAATCATTATCCAACTGAATAGTTTCGAAAGGCATTGTATCTCTCAACGTTATGTCAGCCATCTCCGCGTGACATTTCTTTAACTGAGAAACGTGGAAAACATCATGTACTCCTGACAATCCTTCGGGCAATTCCAACTTGTAGGCTACTTCTCCCATACGCTCCAAAACTCGATAGGGTCCTACAAATCGTGGTGCTAACTTCCCTTTAACTCCAAAACGCTTTGTTCCCCGAAGTGGAGATACTCGAAGATAAGCTCTGTCTCCGACTTCGTAAACTGTCTCCTTGCGTTTAGAATCTGCATAACTTTTCTGTCTGGATTGGGCTATCCTGAGCCTATCGCGAATCAATTTCACCTTCTGTTCAGACTCTTTAATCAAGTCAGGACCAAACAACTGGCGGTCTCCAACTTCGTCCCATGATAACGGTGTCCTGCACCTCCTTCCGTACAAAGCTTCCAAAGGGGCCATCTTTAAACTGGTTTGGTAACTGTTGTTGTAAGAGAACTCTGCATATGGCAAATTATCGTCCCAACTAGATCCATAATCTAGTGCACAAGCTCTCAGCATATCCTCCAAAATCTGATTGACTCTCTTGGTCTGTCCATCTGTCTATGGATGAAAAGCTGTACTGAATTCTAGCCTGGTTCCCAAAGTTTCGTGCAATTGCTTCCAGAACTTTGAGGTAAACCGGGTTCCTCTATCTGATAAGATACTCCTTGGAACTCCATGCAAACATATGATCCTGGTCATGTATATCTTTGCCAACTTAGCACTGGTATAAGTGGTCTTTACTGGGATGAAATGAGCTACTTTCGTCAATCGGTCAACTGCAACCCAAATCGAGTCATAGCCTGAATGACTCCTGGGCAATCCCATGATAAAATCCATGCCTAGCTTATCCCACTTCCATTCGGGTATCTGCAATGGTTGTAACAATCCTGCTGGCTTCTGATGCTCTGCCTTTACTCTCTGACATACTGTCGGTGTTCTGGGAACGGGGGTCCCCAGACTTGCCTGCCTGTGGCCTGCGGCGTGGCTCAAAGGGGGCCTAGCACGGCCCATCTTCATCAACACAAGACTCAAGACCCTCGCAAGGGGCCAAGCCTCGCGGGACGGATGACACGGACCTTCCTCAGGCACGGCCTCGTCAGGCTGGCTCGCAGGAGGTGGAGAGATCAAGGCAGGGTACCCCGCGAGGTGCCCGTGATGCAAGCCATGACGACTCGGGGCGCCAGGCGGGTGCCTGCCCGCGCAACGTCCTCCTTTCCTCTTTGGTGCAAAGGGGGCAAGCACAGCTGCGGAGTACCGAGGCATCAGGCAAAGGTTGCCGTTTCGGTGCAACGAGACCAAGACCAGGAGGACTACGAGACGGAGGTCACCGTGGAGCCCAAGACGGTGTCATCACCAGAGCTTTGCGTAGGCAAAGCCTGCTTTTGTCAGGATAGCTTGTACTAGCTGCCCCCCTTCAAATTAGCCCGCCATTGTTGGCTCCCTTCCCGCTCAATATTTGGGAAGAGGACCAGGGCCTCTATAAATAGGACTAGCCACCCGCACAGCAAAGGGGGTTCCGGGTTCGGTCAAGAAAGAGAGAGAGAGAGAGAGAAAGGTGGCTGAACTCCTCCCAGCAGTTCACCGCCCAAGCCAAGAATAGACCCTCGCGAGGATGTTCTTCCTTGTATTGTTCATCATCATCAGCCCCAAGAGGCAATCTATCCACCACAAACTAGAGTAGGGTATTACACCACAACGGTGGCCCGAACTAGTATAAACCCTGCGTCTCTTGCGCTGTTCTTTCCTTAGTTTAGATCCTTGCGAGACAGAGAGGTAGAAGGTAATCTCCACGCGCACCCCGGTGTTCGAACCTTAAGGGTCTGCCGGAACCCGAAATTCGACATTTGGCACGCCAGGTAGGGGTGCGCCGGAATTCGTCTCCCACCGCCCCGTTCTCCTCCGACCGTCGCATCCATGTCTGACGCTCGTCGGGCCCGCGCCGAGCGCCGGGCCGCCATCGCTTCCCGCGTCGCCTAGACGGCGCCCGTCGGCGGACGTCCTCGTCGTTCCCCGTCGCCCGCCATCAACGCCGCCACCGGCCCGGCGGGGGGCGAGCAGTAGGCGTCGTCTCAGCATCCATCCGTGCGCCAAGACGGCCACACCGCTACTCCATCGCTCGCACTAGCTGGTTCTTCGTCCCGCGCGCTCCGCGCCCCCTTGGAGGCTTGAACTGCGCTCCTCGTAGCAAACGAGCTCCTGCGCTGCCGCCCCGCCGACGACGTCTACAAGGAATGGCTCGACCGCGTCGCCGAGCTCGTCCGCACCGCGGGGGGGCTCTCGTGCGCCGCCCCATCGCGCTACACCAACACCCCCGGTTGTCGCAGCCCTCCTGGGTGGCTCGCAGGCGCCGCCCACAAGTCACCACGTCAAGCCGTTCGTCCGCCGGGTCAGTGCCACTTCCATGCGGCAGGGGGCTCCCCCGGATCGGACGGCGCCCGAGACCGGCCTGACCTTCAGTTCAGAGGACCACCCCACCAACTCGGCCTGCTCGGGCGCGCTCCCCATGTTGTGCACCCCCACTATCTACCAGGTGGCCGTCACCAGAACCCTCGTTGATGGCGGCGCGGGCCTCAGCATGCTCTCGGTCGAGGCCTTCAACCTCCTCCGCATACCCCTGGGACGGCTGCAACCCAGCCGGCCCTTCTCAGGCGTCGGGGGCAAGTCATCCAGTTCCTTGGGGCAGATCCGGCTCCCCGTGACCTTCGGCACCTACGACAACTTCCGCACGGAGCTGGTTGACTTCGACATCGCCCCCATCGGCCTCCCCTACAATGCCATCCTCGGCTACCCAGCGCTGGCCCAATTCACGGCCGCGGCGCACCCGGCGTACAACCTCATGAAGATGCCCGGGAGCAGCGGTGTCCTCACTGTGCACGGGGACACCGGGGACGCGCTGCGGGCGCTCAAGCTTGCCTTCAAGACGGCGGCATCGGCACAGCCGGCCGACTTGGAGACCCCCGGGCCCAAGGGGGTGCATCTGCCAAGAAGAAGCAGTTGTTCACCCAGGACAAGGAAGAAACCAAGCAGATACCCGTCGATGAAGACGGGTCCACCAACGCCACTTTCACCATAGGCGCCCACCTCAAACCCGAGCAGGAGGAGGCCCTGGTCGGGTTCCTGCACGCAAACAAGAAGGTATTCGCTTGGGAACCAAACCAGTTGGCAGGGATCCCCAGGAGTGTAATCGAGCATCACCTCAACGTGTGCCCCAACGTGTGCCCCGTGAAGCAGAAGGCCAGGCGGCAGTCCGCAGAAAAGCAGGCCTTCATCGTCCAAGAGACCCGCAAATTAGAGGCCGCTGGGGTCATCCGCGAGGTCCGATACCCAGATTGGTTGGCCAACCCTGTCGTTGTGCCAAAGAAGGGAGGGAAGGAGCGTATGTGTGTCGACTTCACCAACCTCAACAAGGCATGCCCACAAGATTCGTTCCTGCTCCCCTTCATCGACCAGATCATTGATTCCACTGCGGAATGCGACCTGCTATGCTTCCTGGATGCCTTCTCTGGGTATCACCAGATCAAGATGGCGGTAGAAGACGTCGAGAAGACGGCCTTCCTGACCCCGTGTGGGGTATACTGCTACACGTGCATGCCATTCGGGCTGCGTAACGCAGGGGCGACCTTTCAGCGGCTGATGCACATCACCTTGGGCCCGCAGCTCGGAAAGAATGTTGAAGCTTATGTCGATGACATTGTGGTAAAGTCTCGGGAGGCTGGGACCCTGATACAGGACTTGGAGGAAACCTTCGCGAGCCTCAACGCAGTGAACCTACGGCTCAACCCGGAGAAGTGCGTGTTCGGAGTCCCCTCGGGCAAGCTCCTGGGTTTCCTCATGTCCCACCGAGGCATCGAGGCTAACCCAGGGAAGGTCAAGGCGGTGGAAGACATGAGCCCTCCAACGACCCTCAGAGAAATGCAGAAGCTCACGGGGCGCGTGACCGCACTAAGGCGTTCCAGGATCTCAAGAGATACCTGACCAGCCCACCGGTCATGGTGGCACCGCGCCCTCAGGAGCCCCTGGTGCTTTACCTCGCCGCCACTCCCTACTCCGCCAGCGCAGCCTTGGTGGCAGTCAGAGAAGAGCGCCGAATCAAAACCACGACAGCAGCCCGGGACAAGGCAGAACAGGGACAAGGAAGGCCTACAGAAACCGCCACCGCGGCTGAGGAGGATCAGCCGCCACAGAGGGGTGCACCAGAGGCAGAAGAGGCCCCCCTTCCAGATGGCCAGTCTCAGGGGGTCTCGTTGCCTCAAGAGGCGCCACGGTCTCCGGAAGGAGCCACCAGCACTGACGCACTCCACCTCGTTGAGCACCCAGTGTACTTCGTCAGCACAGTGCTGCGGGATGCAAGAGCACGGTACCCCATGCCTCAGAAACTCCTCCTCACGCTACTGGTGGCTTCGCGCAAGCTGCGGCACTATTTTTAGGGTCGCCCCATCAAGGTCGTCTCGTCATATCCCCTGGAGAGAGTGCTCAGGAGCCCTAATTCAGCTGGAAGGGTCGCTGAGTGGAACATAGAACTACAAGCATTTCAGCTTGAATTCAGCACGACCAGGGTCATCAAGGGAGCAGCGTTGGCGGATTTTGTGGCAGAGTGGACGGAGGCGCCAGGCCTCAAGGCCGATGAGGACCGGTCCCTATCCCCGGGAAGCGAGGCGCTAGAGGGCTGGGTCATGTACTTCGATGGGGCGTTCTCCAGGCATGGCGCTGGAGCTGGGGCGGTGCTTATATCGCCCACACAGGACAAGCTTTATTACGCCGTGCAACTATGCTTCCAGCAAGGCAAAAAGGTCTCCAACAACATAGCGGAGTATGAAGGTTTAATAGCGGGCTTGAAGGCCGCGGCTGCCCTGGGAGTGAAACGCCTCACCATCAAGGGCGATTCACAGCTCCTTGTAATTTTCTCCAACAAGGTGTACGAGCCGAAGGATGAGCATATGGAAGCCTACCTTGTGGAAGTCCGCAAGATGGAGAAGCAATTCTGGGGGTTGGAGTTGCAGCATGTGCCCCGTGGCACCAATCAGGAGGCCGACGACATCGCTAAACGAGCGTCCAGATGGTTACCCCAGGAGCCTGGCGTTTTCGAGGAGCGGCTCTTCAAGCCCTCAGCTCTGCCGACGTTATCAAACACGACTCAGCCCTGGGAGGAGCTCCCCCAGCCACCTGCCTCAGGAGCTCCGACCTGTGGTCCGGCCTCAGGAGCGCGCCTGCTCCTGACGATGGAACCTCAGGAGGGATGTTGGATCACGGAGCTCCGGAGCTACTTAGCGCAAGGGACCTTGCCGGAGAAGGAGGAGGAAGCGGAGCGAGTGGCACGCCAGGCCACGGCATACTGCATCAAAGATGGAGAGCTCTACCGGAAGCGACCAAACAATGTATCCCTACGCTGCATCTCCAGGGAGCAAGGGAAGGAACTACTGGAAGATATACACGGCGGAGACTGCGGACATCATTCATCATCGCGGACCCTCGTCGGCAAGGCGTTCCGCAGTGGGTTTTATTGGCGCACCGCGCTCAACGACGCCGTGGAACTAGTCAAAGCTTGTGAAGCCTGCCAGTTCCACGCCAAGCAGATCCATCAGCCAGCAGGAGGCTTGCAGACTATCCCCCTTTCATGGCCATTCGCGGTCTGGGGGTTGGACATCTTGGGCCCGTTCCCTCGGGCGCCAGGGGGCTACCGCTACCTCTACGTTGTTGTGGACAAATTCACCAAGTGGGCTGAAGTAGAGGCTGTCCGCACCGTTCCCTCGGGTTCCGTGGTCAAGTTCATCAAGGGCATCGTAAGCCGGTTCAGGGTGCCGAATCGCATCATCACGGACAACGGTTCGTAGTTCACCAGTAACCTCTTCAAAACATATTGTGCTAACCTTGGAACGCAGATATGCTACGCCTCAGTGGCGCACCCCCGAAGCAACGGCCAGGCCGAGCGAGCCAACGTGGAGGTCCTGAGGGGCCTCAAGACCAGGATGTTCAGGAAGAAGTTGGAGGCCTGTGGCAGAGGTTGGTACGACGAGCTTCAGTCTGTGTTGTGGTCCATCCGCACCACTGCGACCAAACAGACTGGAGAGACCCCGTTCTTCCTGGTCTACGGAGCGGAAGCGGTCCTCCCTCATGAGGTCAGACGTCGCTCCGCGCGGGTCCTGATGTTCGACGAGGCGCAGCAGGATGCCATGCGGGGGATGGACCTCGTGCTGGGGTAGGAACATCGTCGAGAATCCGCGCTGCGAGCGGAGAGGTACCAGCAAGCGCTGCGGCGATATCACTGCCGCAACGTCTGTCACAGGACTCTCGAGGTAGGAGACCTCGTGCTCAGGCGGGTTCTCTCCAGAGAGGGACTGCACAAGCTCTCTCCCATGTGGGAGGGCCCGTTCAAGGTTGTTCATGTTTCCAAGCCCGGCTCCGCATGCTTGGAGACTCAGGAGGGAGTGCCAGTCCAGAATGCATGGAACATCCAGCACCTCCGGAGGTTCTACCCTTGAAAAGGCCCAGAGCCTGTGAAGTAAGGCGAGTGCCTGTGAAGCTATCGCGTTTTGGAAAAGGCCCAGAGCCTGTGAAGCAAGGCGAGTGCCTGTGAAGCTATCGCGTTTTGGAAAAGGCCCAGAGCCTGTGAAGCAAGGTGAGTGCCTGTGAAGCTGTCGCGTTTTGGAAAAGGCCCAGAGCCTGTGAAGCAAGGCGAGTGCCTGTGAAGCTATCGCGTTTTGGAAAAGGCCCAGAGCCTGTGAAGCAAGGCGAGTGCCTATGAAGCTATCGCGTTTTGGAAAAGGCCCAGAGCCTATGAAGAAGGCGAACGCCTGTGAAGATCATCCTTTTTGGAAAAGGCCCGGAGCCTGTGAAGAAGGCGAATGCCTGTGAAGCTCGTTTCCCCTAAGAAGAAAGGCCCGGAGCCTGTGAAGAAGGCCAACGCCTGTGAAGCTCGCCGCCCGTGACACTCTCACGTAATAATGAGTGGGGCTGTACACGCCCCGGAGTCTCAGGAGCGCCGGCCTCGGGCCCTGGAGCTCCCTCCCACGCCCAGTGGCAGCACTTAGCTTCGGCGCTGGTGAGAAGACGTCGAAGACTAGATTAGGTGCCGAACGCGACTTGTTCATTTGCTTTCCGCAGTTGGCTTGTTTGTTCGCATTTGAAGTTTTATTGAAGTTGTTGTCATCTTTGGCTTGCGATTCTTCGGCTTTTCACTCTCCTGCCTCGATTTCTTTTGCGCAAGGCCTCGCGAGGGGGGGGAGCAGTTGAGCGCCCTCGCGAGCGTTCCTATCCTAGTCATTCAAAGAGTTCGCGACCTGGGCCCCCTACAGGAGCACCCCTCCAGTCCGTGCCCCACGGGCACCGCGACACAAACAAAGGGCCTGGGTCAGTCGCCCCCCTCACGGCCAGGGTCGGGAACTATCCACGCTCGGGCACATAGCCGGAAGGAACAGTAATGAAAGCAAAACAATGATTAACAGCGATAACCCAAACACGCCCCTGCGGGGCTCCACACTATTGTCTTTGCTACGCAGGAAAAAGGGAAAAGGAAGAACAAATCCGGCGCGGCTCGCCTCACACCGGCCCGCTAGGAAGGCCCGAGCTGCCTCCGGAGCTCAGGCGGACTCCCTCTCGTGCTTCACCAGGGCGCGGCGGCGTGGGGACACGTTGCCGCACCCCAAGCAGACACGACAGCGTGGAGGCTGATCGCGGCCACCGCTGGAGGAGTCGCCACCTGAAGAAGGACCAGAGAAGCTTGAGGAACCCCAAACGCCACCAGCCGCGCGGGCGCTGCTCCCTCCATCATCACTGGAGCTGGGTTCCCAGTCGCGGTCGTCACCCTCGGGGCAACACCCTGCACGGCGACCATCTTCCCCAAATGCCCTGACGAAGAGGGTGGCATCGCCGTCGAACTTGAAGTGTAGGGTGCACCGACGGCTCAGGCCACGCGCACGGGCAAACGTCTGCCAACCTCGGGCCAGGGACAGGCTCCCGGCCGCAGAGACCTCCAGGGAGACCCATGAGGCCCGGCTGTAGCAGCCGTCGGCCTGGAGCCAGAGGCCGCCCGGGGCGCTGGCCGGGAGCTCGCCGAGGAGAAAGCGAGGAAGCGGGAGCCGGGTGTTAGCCGGCTCCGCCGACCATACGACGAACTCTGGCAGCGCTTCAGCAGCACGAACGCGCGGCCTGGGGGGACACGCAGCCGGGGCGCGCCCCCGGCTGCAGCAATCCGCCCATCGTCGTGCTGAAGATCGCCTCCACGGCCGCGGGGAGCCGCCGTGGTGGCCACAGGATGCTTGCGAGGGCGCCCACGGCCGCGCTTGGGTGGGGGAGAGGCGGGCTCAACCCGGCAAGCCTTCCCCTTCTCGGCGGTCGAGAACCTCCTCGACGGGGCCATGAAGAAAAAGGAGAAGCAAGGGGGGATGAACTGGAAGAGCGCGCGCCGGCCCGTACTTATGGCTGGCGATGGCTAACCGTCGGCCTCCACGATCACGGGTAATCATGACACGATTTGCATGCAGGTACTTGTCCAACTCGCGCGATCACCGAGGCGTCGTGGGGAAGCGGAGACGCCCACGTTCCATCAACCGCCACGCGGCGCCCAAGGCCGCAGGCTGTTAGGACCCGCGGCGCTTCGTCCTTGCCCTTTCGCCTCTCAGCACGGCCAAGTCTGTGCGCGCCTTGGGCCCGGGGGCTACTGTCGGTGTTCTGTGAACGGGGGTCCCTAGACTTGCCTGCCTGCGGCCTGCGGTGTGGCTCAAAGGGGACCCAGCATGACCCATCTTCATCAACACAAGACTCAAGACCCTCGCGAGGGGCCAAGCCTCGCGGGGCGGATGACACAGACCTTCCTCAGGCACGGCCTCGTCAGGCTGGCTCGCGAGGAGGCGGAGAGATCAAGGCAGGGTACCTCGCGAGGTGCCCGTGATGCAAGCCATGACGACTCGGGGCGCCAGGCGGGTGCCAGCCCGCGCAGCATCCTCCTTTCCTCTTTGGTGCAAAGGGGGCAAGCACAGCCGTGGAGTACCGAGGCATCAGGCAAAGGTTGCCGTTTCGGTGCAACGAGACCAAGACCAGGAGGACTGCGAGACGGAGGTCACCATGGAGCCCAAGACGGTGTCATCACCAGAGCTTTGCACAGGCGAAGACTGCTTTTGTCAGGATAGCTTGTACTAGCTGTCCCCCTTCAAATTAGCCCGCCATTGTTGGCTCCCTTCCCGCTCAATATTTGGGAAGAGGACCAGGGCCTCTATAAATAGGACTAGCCACCCGCACAGCAAAGGGGGTTCCGGGTTCGGTCAAGAAAGAGAGAGAGAGAGAAAGGTGGCTGAACTCCTCCCAGCAGTTCACCGCCCCAGCCAAGAACAGACCCTCGTGAGGCTGTTCTTCCTTGTATTGTTCATCATCATCAGCCCCAAGAGGCAATCCATCCACCACAAACTAGTGTAGGGTATTACACCACAACGGTGGCCCGAACTAGTATAAACCCTACGTCTCTTGCGCTGTTCATTCGTTAGTTTAGATCCTTGCGAGACAGAGAGGTAGAAGGCGTAATCTCCGCGCGCACCCCAGTGTTCGAACCTTAAGGGTCTGCCGGAACCCGAAATCCGACACATACATCACAAACTGCTACATACTCCGCTATATCCTTCTTCATTCCGGTCCACCAGAAAATATCCTTCAAATCCAGATACATCTTGGTATTTCCTGGGTGAATTGAATACGATGAGTCGTGTTCCTCTTGCAAAATCAACTTCCTGATCTCCGGGTCATTGGGCACGTAAACGCGGTCTTCAAACCATAGGGTGTCGTGCTCATCCTCACGAAATCCTTTAGCTTTTCCTTTGCTCTGTTTCTCCTTTATAGCGGCAATCTCTTTGTCAGCTTTCTGAGCTTCTCTGATTCTATCCATCAAAGTTGACTGAATCTCCAATGCTGCTACATAGCCTCTCGGAACTATTTTCAAACATAGTTCACAAAGATTTCCGGCTAACTCCCTTGGTATTTCTCCCGTCATTAATGTATTGACATGGCTCTTACGGCTTAATGCGTCAGCTACTACATTAGCCTTTCCGGGATGATAATGCAATTTCATATCATAATCCTTGATAAGCTCCAACCATCTCCTTTGTCTGAGATTCAACTCCTTCTGTGTGAAAATGTACTTCAAACTCTTATGATCCGTGTACACCTCACAATGATTTCCAATGAGAAAATGTCTCCATGTCTTCAATGCATGCACTATGGCTGCTAACTCCAAATCATGCGTAGCATAATTCAACTCATGAGGCTTCAGTTATCTTGAGGCATATGAAACAACTCTCTCTTCCTGCATAAGCACTGCTCCAAGTCCTCGACGTGAAGCGTCACAATACACCTCATAATCCTTGGTCTGGTCTGGCAAAATCAACACTGGTGAGGTAACCAAACGTTTCTTCAATTCCTGGAAACTAGCCTCACATTCCTCTGTCCATATGAACTTGGTATCTTTCTTTAATAACTCCGTCATAGGCTTCGCAATCTTTGAGAAATTCTCAATAAATCTCCGGTAGTATCCTGCGAGTCCAAGAAAACTCCGGATCTCTCCAACTATTGTTGGGGCTTCCCACTTGGTCACGGTTTCAACTTTAGCGGGATCTACTGCTATACCTTCTCCAAATATAACATGTCCGAGGAATCCTACTTCCTTCAACCAAAACTCACATTTGCTGAACTTGGCATATAGTTGATGTTCTCTGAGCTTTCCAAGTACCAAACGCAAATGCTCCTTATGTTCCTCTTCATTCTTCGAATAAACTAGGATATCGTCAATGAACACTACGACGAACTTATCCAAAAACTCCATAAACACTTTGTTCATCATGTTCATAAAATAGGCAGGTGCGTTAGTCAGACCAAATGACATAATGGTATACTCGTACAGCCCATACCTGGTAGTAAAAGTTGTCTTAGGAATATCCTGTTCTCGAATCTTCAACTGGTGGTATCCTGATCGCAGATCGATCTTGGAAAATACCTTAGCTCCTTGCAATCGATCAAACAAATCATTGATCATCGGTAGTGGGTACTTGTTCTTGATCGTTACTTCATTCAATCCTCGATAATCTACAACCATCCTTAACGATCCATCCTTCTTCTCCACTAGAAGTACTGGCGATCCCCAAGGCGAAGAACTTGGGCGAATATATCCTTTATCCAGTAACTCCTTAATCTGCTTCTTAATTTCCACCAAATCCTTTGCTGGCATGCTATATGGTCTCTTTGATATTGGCCCTGTGTCTGGCAATAGCTCAATCAAAAACTCAATATCTCTATCCGGTGGCATGCCTGGCAACTCCTCTGGAAATACATCAGGGAAATCCCTTACCACTGGTACTTCCTCCTGCACAACTCCTGTTAGGCAATTTACTTGAGTCCTCTTTGGTACATGCCGGGATACATACTTGATCCTTCTCCCTTCTGGGGTGGTAAGCAAAACTGACTTACTAGCACACTCAATATTCCCTTCATACTTTGATAACCAATCCATGCCTAATATCATATCCAATCCTTGAGATTCCAATACTATTAGGTCTGAGG
Source organism: Triticum aestivum (assembly GCF_018294505.1). NCBI lineage: Eukaryota > Viridiplantae > Streptophyta > Magnoliopsida > Poales > Poaceae > Triticum > Triticum aestivum. Next base: position 464,875,027 of record NC_057803.1, on the reverse strand, counting down.
GAAAAACATAGTTACCAATCCTTAATGGTAACCGATCACACCATAGACTAGCCACATACTCTGCTCTGGGCGAGGTTACTAACATGGGTGACCTAAGGGCTTGGGTTGATAAGTTATACTTATCCACAAATCCCCTTGAGATGTATGAATGAGATGCGCTAGTATCAAAAAGAACGAGTGCAGTAAATGACTTAACCAAAAACTTACCTATTACTGCATCGGGCTGAGCTTCAACCTCCTCCACGCTAACGTGGTTCACATGTCCCCTGTTAAAAGGGTTCGGCTTCTTCCTAGAACTTCCATTGCTATTTCCATTTTGCAATTCAGGACATTCATTTGCATAATGTCCTGTCTTCGAACACTTAAAACAAGTGACTTGGCTCAAGTCCTTCTTGGCTGGGGTTGAGGGGTTGGTGCGGTTCTGGCCGTTGCTTCCTCCATTGCCATTACCATTCTTGGTGCCATTGTGGTTGTGCGAGCTACCTCCTCCATGGGTATGCTGAAAATGTCCTCCCGGTCTAGGGGTAAAACGTGGCTTCTGCTGAGCTCCTGAATTGTATTTTCCTTGTCCATACTTCCTCTTGCGATTCTCAATCTGCTGCTGCTTCCCTTCAATCATAAGAGCACGATCTACCAACTCCTGGTAGTTGTTGAAGGTTGCTACCATCAACTGCATGCTCAACTCATCATTTAGTCCTTCAAGAAACTTCTCCTGCTTAGCTGCATCCGTAGCGACGTCATCTGGGGCATAGCGTGCTAGCTTACTAAATTCCTCCACATACTGGCCAACCGTCCGTCCTCCTTGGCGCAAGTTGCAAAACTCATGCTTCTTCATGGCCATAGCTCCTGCTGAAATGTGTGCAGTACGAAAAGCCTGCTGAAACTGGTCCCATGTGACAGTGTCGACTGGGAAAGTGGCGGTGAAATTCTCCCACCATGATGCTGCAGGTCCTTCTAGCTGATGTGCGGCAAACTTCACCTTCTCCGCATCCATACATCCTGCTGTGGTCAACTCCCTAGCTGTCTTGTGGAGCCAATCATCTGCTACTATCGGCTCGGTGCTACTGGTAAACACCGGCGGATTCAACCTAAGAAACGGGCTAAGTGGTCAACAGGTGGTGGTGGTGGTGGGTTGTTGTTGTTCCCTTGATTCTGATTCTGGACTAGCAACTGCATCAATGTGTTCTTCTGCTGGATCAACTGGGTGAGCTCCGGTGGAAAGGCAAATCCGGGGTCACATCTCAGAGGCATCTGAGGGTTTAGAAAAGATGAGATATAAGAATAGAGGGGGTCTAAAGAGAAAACACTACCCATATGCACATGAGGCAAAAGCAAACAATTCACTTCAATCAATCAAACAAGGGCATACAATCGATCTATCTATCGCAAAAGTGCTCGGACTACTATATTTACATGGTGGACTACTACTACTAATGAGGTGGTCTACTAGAAATATTCTACGGTCGTTGACTCCATAATATCTGCTCCAGCTTCATCAACATAGTCATCATCGCTACTATCTGCTTCCGAGTCGGTGCCGTCGATGATGATGTAGTCTTCCGGGCTAATCTCCTGAGGTTCTTCGTCTTCATCTACTAGCGTAGGGTCTCCCATAAATATTCCAATCTTCTTGATCAGGTCGTCATTCTTCTCCACCAATACTTCAATTTCCTCTTCATAATCTTCACGTGTAGCCTTGAGTTCTTCCTCCAGTTCCTTGATTCTTGTCTTTGCCTTCTTCAGATCTATCATGTCGGCACACATCTGGTTCTCCTGTCGTCGAATGTGCTGGTTTAACTCCTGGATAAAAGCTGCGATTGATCTATCCTTCCTGGTGCTGATCATCTCCCAGTACTCATCTCGGCGCCCACAAATATGGTAGATAGTGTCCTTGAGATCCTTGCGGTAAACTTCTCCAATGCGTCCCATGGCGATGTGAGTTGCCATGCTCTTTCCTAGACTCCAAGTTGGTGCATCAAAAGAAAATTCTATGGGCTCAGTGACTGGAATGAACGTCCTTCCTGGAACTTGAACTTGAATCATCCAGCGCTCTTCTTCAGGTAAAGTGGCGTTGTAGGTTCCTGTGAAGCTTGGTAATCCTATGTTCAGGTATCTAGTGACTTCCTTGAAGTGACGTCCAAAGGGTGTATCTTCATCCGGTTGTGTGAACTTGTTCCTTGCATCCGCCATCCTAAAGAGTAGAAAGGATGAGAAGTCAGGAGAGAAGAGAGTGAATAGTGATCTAGGTCTTGTGCTTAGTGGTCGTGTCCTACAGTCAGCGTGTGCCCTGATAACATCTCTGTAGCGACCAGACCTCAAACAGTCTGATCTCTGTGCTCCGGTGTCATCCCTGGATCAGTAATGCTGACACCACACAGTACTCGGAGGATTTATAGCAGAGTAGCAATCACACACTTATTACATCGAGTGTCTCAAAAGAGAACTTATTACAATAAATATGGCTTAAGGCCATCTAATAACGATAACAACGGAAGGCTTGGAAGATAAGTGAGTCCATCAACTCCAACGGCATCACTGAGTATAGGACCACGACCTAAAAACTACTTAATCGTCGTCTGAAAAGTCTGCAACATTAACGTTGCAGCCCGAAACGGGTCAGCACATGGAATATGCTGGCAAGGTAACACATAGAGAGTAATGGAATGAATCAGCTATACTATATGCATATTTGGCTGGTGGAAAGCTCTATGGTTATAGTTTTGCGTAAAGCCAATTTTTCCCTACTTCAAAGGAATAAAATTTAATTACTACCATGGTGGTTGTTAAACATTGAGAATGGTGGGCAGCATTCTCAATCCCAATTAAGTATCATCATTAAAACCCAACAATATTAATTAAAATAACATGATGAGATTCACATGATAATCCAAGTACTAGATACTCAAGATGTCCATAATCAGGGACACGGCTAACCATGATTAGTTTATTACACTCTGCAGAGGTTTGCGCACTTTTCCCCACAAGACTCAATCGCCCCCGTTTGGTTTCTCGCACTACATGGTGTTTGAGAAGACGGATGACCGAGACATAGTCTTTCAGAAGCGCTAGCACCTTACGATGGGTAGACCGTACCACCTACATCCCCTACATCTGCTAGTCTACCACTGTAAGAGTTCGCACGACTTAGTCAACTATGCTAGAGCCCATAATAGCTTGTGGCTGCACACGGAAGTTTCTAGTATGAATAGTCTCAGATCCCTTTGAGCCTGAGTGGCGGTCCAAAAGAAAACATGCAAGTCCTGGAATACCCAGGTGCCTCAATCCACCCAGATGTGTGTTTAAGTTGCCACCTTAGATAAACCATTAATTAACAATCTCACATCTGTCATGGATTTCACTCACCCAATCCACGTCTACTAGCATAGCATGGCATAATAAGCAAACGTAGAAGTAACTCCCAAAGGTTTGATAATAAACAGGTAATAGGTACTACCTCATCTACTTCCCATCCCACAATTTAATTAGATCCTAATCATGCAATGTGTGAGGATTGATCTAATGCAATAAAACTGGGTAGTAGAAAAGGTATGATCAAAGTGTTACTTGCCTTGCTGATGATCTGCGAAACCTAACGATTCGAAGTAACAGGCGGCGCACTCCGGGTACTCTATCACAGACAAACAAATAACCATACAATAAGTACTCATCTAATGCACAGGTAAAACTCAAATAAGAGATCTAACCAGAAGGTTCAACTTAAGAACTCCGGTTGGCAAAAAGAATCAAATCGAACGAAACAACGAAAGACAAACGGCGAAAGAAAACAACTTCATTCTACTAATCTGGATCTAGGGCAAATTTTACAGTAGAAAAATCTTGTTTAAGTTGGTTAAACAGATAGAGGGTTTCAAGACGAAACTCTAGGCGCTTGAATCGCCTGATTCCGACAAACGAGCGAAAAGTTAAACTAAGACGAAAATCGGACCAGGAATCGCGATCAGAAAAATCGCGGATTTAATCCGAGAAAAAGAAAAACGACAAACGCCGAATTTTTTTCTCTCTCTCTCTTTTTTTGGCACGGAAAATAAGGCGCGAAGAACCTCTGGCGGCAGGATCGTCGGCGGCGGCGGCTCCGGCGGCGCGCGCGAATCGAGGCGGGGCTGATGGGCTGGGGCGGCGCTATTTAAAGGCTGCCTCCGGGCGGTGTCCCGCTCGGGTACGGCCCGAAGTTGGTTCATTTTTTTTAATTATTCCGCTCGGAAGAAAAATAAAAAGAAATACTAAACGGACTCCAAAAGTTCTGAAATAAATTTTCACGGGCTTCTAAAATCAAGCCGCACAAGGTGAACATTTATTCAAGACCTAAATGCAATTTTGAAAAACGCACATTTTTCCTAAATTCAAATAAAACACCGAAAAACTCCGAAATAAAATCTTATTTGATTTTTTTATTAAATCCTCAATATTTCTTTATTTTGGGAAATTCATTTTATTCCCTCTCTCATATTTTTGTAATAGAAATAATTGATGATAAAATAAATAAAATCAAATGATCGCATTCTCAAATTTGAGAGAACTCAAATATGAAAATAACGAAATCCCCAACTCTCTTCGTGGGTCATTGAGTTGCTTAGAATTTCTAGGATCAACAAAAATGCAAAATAAAATATGATATGCATGATGCTCTAATGTATAACATTCCAAATTGAAATTTTGGGATGGTACATAAGCATGCACCCAAGGACACATATTTGATTTTTCAACCAACTTATATGCACTGGAGCATGTGAATGTAGTTCAAATTTGAATTATGCACTTAAAATGCATTGAAAACTCAGTTAATGCATAAAAATGTCCAAACAAACCCGAAAATCACAAAAACTCACACAACACTCCAGTTGTTCTATGTTGACACGAGAAAAAAATTAAAAGCAACAAGAGGCAATGGATATCGTTTCGTCCCCAAAGGTGGGACGTTCCCTACCAAAAATCATCATGCTTGTTGTGAGAAGCTTCGATTTGTTAGAAGCATATACCCAAACCTGCCCCAAATGGGACAAAATTTGTACCACGGCATGTTGATGCCGCTCCATGATAGCATGGCAAGTTTCATGAATTTCAGACGAGTTTTGGATTTACTAGAATTTAAAAACCAGGCATCTCAATGTTTTGCCGGCAATCAACGGTGCCCTGGTGTTTGAAATTCATTCCCATTTCTTGCATGGGACCTAAGCATGCACCCAAGGACACAGATTTGATTTTTAAACCAATTTATATGCACTGGAACATGTGCATGTATTTCAAATTTGAATTGTTCACCTGAAATGGCTAGAAAACCAATTTAATGTATAAAATGTTCAAACGAACCATGCATAATTCCAATTCTTTTACGATATCAAGATGAAAAATCAAGTAGATCGCACACAGTTTATTATCAGCAACCGTGTAAGATGTACTACCAAATATCTTGGAGCACCGTCGGTGTATAGTACGCCTATGCCTTACGCGAGAAGGTGCGTCGGCTATAGTCCACAACCGGCGTCTCAAGCACACTAGGCCACTCCCCAAATATCATTTCACTGTTCAATCGTCGCCGGTGAAAGATGGGCATGTGGACCCGCGTCGTGAGGGCAACTTTGGTGGCCCACTCCGGCGAGAGCATGACTGTAGCCGCCATACGCGTGCTAACAAAGTGCATGAGCACGGCCACAATTTGTGACCGGGCGGCAAAGGCAGCCCAAACGGCCACTGTTGCTTCTCAGGTGGTGGCACCAACATCTGCCTCGGGGATAGCAACTGACGAGAGCAGCACAACAGCTGTCTGTTCCGCAGCGGCGGCCTTAGCCTTGATGGAGGCCGCCCATGACCATGTCGAGGCCGCCCATGCCCAGCTCCTGGCGGTCACCGCACAAATCAAACGAAGCTTCTCTGACAACAGTCCACAACAAATGGTCGAAGAGCTATCAATCGCCGAGAGCGTTCGAGCAGCCGTCCATTCCTCCGCCACATACCTTGCGACAACGGAGCCCGTCGAAGCCCAGATCGTGTCCGCCCATGCCCAGCTTGTGGCGGCCTTTTCCATAGAGATGGCAAATGCAGATGGCGAGATGCTTGCCGAGTATGGTGCGATGGATGCCATGGAGCCCCTTCCCAAGGAGACCGTCGGGCGCGAGCTGGACGTGGAGGCGGCGGCGGAGATCGACGAGCACCAGCCGTAGTAGTACTCTATGTTTTGTTTAATTAAGAGCGCCGGTCTTTAATTTGTTAAGTAATGTTTAGGTCAGCTAGCTCTGTTTAATTGCTGAACTTGCTCGATTAAGAAGTGTGGGTGTGATGTAGTCTTCTTTGTGTACCCAAATTATGCAATGACGTGGGTGACCACTGTAACCATGGAAATTCGAACCAAAACTTTTCACGTTCAAACTCATCACACATGGGTTAAGCTATCTAAATCGTTTGTGATGTCCACATATCGTACACAGTTCTGAATAAGGGACCGTGTCTGATGACACTTTGGGCACCAGTTTTTTGGCTGAAGCGACTCCAAATTTTCGGCTTCCGCGGAAATATCTACCTCCCCGCCCCCCCTCCCAAAAGCCACATTTCCCCTCTTTTCGCCTTCCTTTCCAAGTTGGAACCTTCACTCCTTGCTTGCAGCGCCGCCGCCTCCTCGCCGGCGACCCTTGATACATCTCCAACGTATCTATAATTTTTTATTGTTCGATGCTATATTATATTCTGTTTTGGATGTTTAATGGGATTTATTATACACTTTTATATTATGTTTGGGACTAACCTATTAACCGGAGGCCCAACCCAAATTGTTGTTTTTTGCCTATTTCAGTGTTTCGAAGGAAAAGGATATCAAATGGAGTCCAAACGGAATGAAACCTTCGGGAACGTGATTTTCGGAACAAACGTGATCCAGAGGACTTGGAGTCTACGTAAATAAATCAACAAGGACGGCACGAGGAAGGGGGGCACGCCCACCTCCCCAGGCGCGCCCTCCACCCTCGTGGGCCCCTCTTTGCTCCATCGACATACTTCTTCCTCCTATATATACCCATATACCCTGGAAAAATCAAATACAGAGCCAAAACCCTATTTCCACCGCCGCAACCTTCTGTACCTGCGAGATCCCATCTTGGGGCCTTTTCCGGCGCTCCGTCGGAGGGGGCATTGATCACGAAGGGCTTCTACATCAACACCATAGCCTCTCCGATGAAGTGTGAGTAGTTTACTTCTGACCTTCGGGGTCCATAGTTATTAGCTAGATGGCTTCTTCTCTCTCTTTGGATCTCAATACAAAGTTCTCCTCGATCTTCTTGGAGATCTATTCGATGCAATCTTCTTTTCCGGTGTGTTTGTCGAGATCCGATGAATTGTGGGTTTATGATCAAGTTTATCTATGAACAATATTTGAATCTCCTCTGAATTCTTTTATGTATGATTGGTTATCTTTGCAAGTCTCTTCAAATTATCAGTTTCGTTTGGCCTACTAGATTGATCTTTCTTGCAATGGAGAAGTGCTTAGCTTTGGGTTCAATCTTGCGGTGTCCTTTCCCAGTGACAGCAGGGGCAGCAAGGCACATATTGTATTGTTGCCATCGAGGATAAAAAGATGGGGTTTATATCATATTGCATGAGTTTGTCCCTCTACATCATGTCATCTTACTTAAAGCATTTGTCACATCCCTGATCCTGTTATGCACTAGGCTAGACCTCATGTGAGCATCATGTTTTAATTCAAATGAAATTTGAATTGAGGAATTTTCAAAGCCTCAGAAACCTTCTAAAAATGATCAACATTAAAATCTCCTCAAAGAAGTCCAAGAAAATGTTCCTCTTAGTCTCTGAAAATATTGCAAAGAGGTAAAACTCAAAACAATATTTTTGGTATCTCAGAGTTAATTATTTTGGGCCTTTGAATTAAATAAATAGCTATTTGCATTGGATATATATATATAATATATAAATAATATATGTCCAATAATTACTGGAACAATTTATGTGGTTTGGTATATTTTAGTTCTAGCCACATAATTATTTTCAGGATTTTATAAAATGGTTTAGTATTTTTACTAAACCAAAACAAAACAGAACAAAATAGAAAACAATAAATAAAAATAAAAAGAGCAGAAGCCTACCTAACTCACCTGCAGCCCACCTGGCGCCCACCAACCGGCCCAGCCGGCCCAGCCCACCTCCTCCCCCTTGTCATCTTCCTCCTCTGCCAGGAGGACGAACAGAGGCGAGGCGTGGCGCGCGCCCGAGAGGCCTCGGCCACCTCCTGCTTCCCCCTGGCCACCTCCTGCTTCCTCTCGTCGCCCTGGACCTCGTCCGCGACGCCACGCACCCTCCCAGGCCTCGCACTCTCCCCGTGCCTTCTCCCCCCTTTCTCTGGCTCCCTCTCTCCTCCACCGAGCGGAGCCCCGTCGCCACCGACGCCGTTCGCCGTGCCCACCGCCGATGCCTTGCCTCCCCGATCAGTCCAGCACCTCCGCCACCTTGCACCACGCCTCTCCATTGAGGAAAGCCAACGCAGAGGCCCTATGGAGCCGCCATCGTCGCCATCTTCCTCGTCCCTGTCCGATGATCGCCGTCGTCGATTTGCCGCACCCCGGACGTCCCCGAGCCTGCTGACTGCCCCCTCGAACTCGCTGTGAGCTCCTGCGCCTTCCCCCTTGCTCACCCCCTCCGTTCTCGTGCCGTAGCTGCCGTCCCCGCAAGCACCGAGCTCCGGCCATCGCCATGGCCGGCGAACCTCGCGCCCCGGGGCTCTTCCGCTCGCTCCAGTAGCTCCCGCGTGCTCTCCAGGTCCCCAGGGTCCCAACGCGCTCCTCTGCTCTCTGGCTAACGCGCTGCAGCCACCGCGTCGTGCAGGCCCGAGCTCCGGCCGCCGCCAAAGCCTCTGTGGTCGTCGTTCCCGGCCACCCTAGCATCGCCTGAGGCCACCAATCGACGTGCCTCCTTGCTCCGGTTCCAACGCGCCCAGCCGCGCGAGCTCCCGTCGCCGGAGTTGGCCGGACGGTCAACGCCGCCGCGTCCTGGTTACGCCGGCGATTAGCCGCCGGTGATAGCAGCTGTTAGGAGTTAATCACCCCACTAACTAAGCCCTATGTCACTGACACCTAGGCCCCACGCTTTAATTAATCTTAGTTATTTTCTGTTTAGTTTAAATTAGTCACAGTGGCCCCACCCGTCAGCATTGACTCTGCTGACGTGGCCGTTGACCTGGCCCCACCTGTCAACGACACTAGTCACCACTGTGTCACTGACCAGTGGACCCCACTGGTCAGTTTGACCCGGACCAGCCCCTGTTGACTCTGCTGAGGTCAGAATGACGTCATGCTGACGCAATATTCCTTTTCTGGAATTTAGTTTATTTTATAATAATCAGGAAATTCCAGAAAATGCCTAAAACTTCTAAAATTCATAGAAATTCAACCGTAGCTCCAAATTAAATAATTTATATATGAAAAATTATCAGAAAAATTCAAGGAATCCATCTGTACCATTTTCATGCATGTTAGAACAACTTATAGCTGCTGTTTAGCACAAATCAATTAAATGGCATTTGAATAATCACATATGGAGTTTGAATTTGAATATTATATTCAAACCAACTTCATTTAATCTATTGCTAGTTGCATTAGCTCAAAACACATTCATATTGCCATGTCATGAGCATGCATCATATTGTGCATTGCATTGATTGTGTCTTTCCTCAGTTGCCGGTGATTGCCCCCTTTCGATAGACGTGATACCGATGATGTGATCGTTAACACTGATGAAGACTCAATGTTATCTTCAGAAGTGCTAGGCAAGCAAAACCCCCTTGTTCATTCCGATACAAACCCACTCTCTCGCTCCTGCTCTCTTTTACTGCATTAGGACAACAACGATTCATCTGTTACTTGTTGCGGTAGTTGAACCCCTTTATCCTTTGCATGACCTGTCATTGCCACAGTAAATAGATGAAACCCACTAGCATGAGTAGGAGTTGTTTGAGCCCTGTTGTGCCTACTCATTCTTGCTTGTTTGTCATGCCTGCTACTGCTTAGAGTTGAGTCAGGTCTGATTCATCGGGGATGAATCAGAGGTGTGTGAACATGTCCTACTGTGTGTGAGCTAAGTGTGTGAACACAATTTGGTAAAGGTAGCGGTGAGAGGCCATGTAGGAGTACATGGTGGGTTGTCTCATTGCAGCCATCCTCAGGAACTGAGTTCTGTGTTTGTGATCCATGATTCAGCTACTACCACGCATTGGGCCCGAAACCAATGGACCCTCTCGGCTTCTTGATCACCCTTGTCCTCTGTCCAGGAGTTGCAAGTAGTTTCTGGTGTTTGTAGTATGCTGGAGGCCGTGCGCAGCGCTGACCGTAGGGGTGGGCTGTGATGCGGTAGGCACGTGGCACGGTGTACCGGGCGCCCGTTTGGTGTCTCGGGAACCCTGTTCACATCGTTTGGGGCTGTGAGCGAAACTCCGGCCGGATCTCCTCATGGATGGAACCCGAATAGGCGATAAACCTGGACTAGAGACTTGAGTGTTTAGGTAGGCCGTGGCCGACACCCACGTTGGGCTTCCGCTTGAAGGTTGCCGAGTACATGTCGTGTAAACGGCGGTAAGTGGTGAGAGCGTGTGTGAAGAAGTACACCCCTGCAGGGTTAACCTAATCTATTCGAATAGCCGTGTCCGCGGAAAAGGACTTCTGGGTTGCTTATATCAGTTCATAGACAAGTGAAAGTGGATACTCTAAAATACGCAAGATAAGCGTGAGTGCTATGGATGGCGTTCTCGTAGGGAGACGGGAGCGGATCCATAGTGGTGTATTGATATGGTGAATATGTGGACTCATGTGCGCCACCTCAAAAGAGTTATTTGCAGTCGTAGTTCAGGATAGCCACCGAGTCAAAGCTGGCTTGCTGTAGTTAAACCCCACCATCCCTTTGTTGATAATGATGCATATGTAGATAGTTCTGATGTAAGTCTTGCTGGGTACATTTGTACTCACGTTTGCCTATTTTATGTTTTTGCAGAGAGACTTCGGTCTCACTAGTAGTTTCGCGTGGACTTCGACGTTTAGCTTGATACCTCAGCTACGATCTTGTGCCCTCGGCAGGATCTGATAGATAGTCAGGCTTCTCAGCCTTTTTCATTTATAGATGTCTGTACTCAGACATGTTAAGCTTCCGCATGTGCTTTGACTTGTATGCTCTGATTGTTGGGTCATGAGACCCCTGTTTGTAATATCTCGCTCCTCGGAGCCTATTGAATAAATACTTGAGTCGTAGAGTCATGTTGTGATGCCATGTTGTATTTGCACATATCGAGCATATTGTGTGTATGTTATTGAAATGCTTGGTATGTGTGGGATCTGACCATCTAGTTGTTTATCTTTAGTAGCCTCTCTTACGGGGAAATGTCTCCTAGTGTTTCACTGAGCCTTGGTAGCTTGCTACTGCTCCGGAACACTTAGGCTGGCCGGCATGTGTCCTTCTTCGTTCCTGTGTCTGTCCCTTCGGGGAAATGTCATGCGATGAATACCGGAGTCCTGTTAGCCCGCTACAGCCCGGTTCACCGGAGTCCTGCTAGCCAGTGCTACAGCCTGGATTCACTCGCTGATGACCGACACGTTCGATGTTGGGTCATGGATGCCTGTCCCTGTAAGTTTTTGCCACTTTGGGTTTACGACTAGCCATGTCAGCCCGGGCTCCTTATCATATGGATGCTAGCGACACTGTCATATACGTGTGCCAAAAGGCGCAAACGGTCCCGGGCAAAGGTAAGGCGACACCCGTGGGAATATCATGCGTGAGGCCGCAAAGTGATATGAGGTGTTACATGCTAGATCGATGTGGCATTGAGTCGGGGTCCTGACAGCGTTGGTATCAGAGCTTGACTGCCTGTAGGATTACCAAGCCAAACTGGTCGAAGTTGAGTCTAGAAATTCTTTAGTTATATAAGGGAATTGATTGTGGGATGGAACGTAAGGCTCTTTTTACTCCTTACACCTTATGCCTTCTGATCTGAGTCATCATCATCTCTTCTACGGGGATTAAGAACTAGGCTATCTCTTCTTTCTATCAGGATCACGTGTTACTAATCCGTAGACTTATAAGATTTTTGGACTTAAGCCTCTGTTCAGTTTTTACTGCTTCCGTATGTTAATTGTTGATCTCGAAACCGTGATATTGTGCTTCTGAGTGGTTATGCCACCATTTTTGTGAATGTCTCAAATCTTTTCTGAGCATTTACAGCCGTTATGCTGTCCGAGTCATTCCAGGTTTCTAAATAGTCTTATGCATTTGCAAAATCCTTTCCCTCTGGTTTCGATGTTCCTTTATGCCAGCTCAATCACCCTAATTGTTGAGTTGAGGTATTCTATTGCCTTGACATTTATGTTGGAGTTACTATTATGACCCTAGGTATTTAGGGAGTCACCTAGTAATCTAGCAACGTTTTGTGTTCCCAGTGTGAGATTCTGGCCTTTATTCTCGAAAGCATTCCGTGATGCTACTTAGTAGTAGGTATTCTGTTCCTGGGTTCTTGAACCGAGATTCACTCTACTTACTTCATGTTGATAGTGTTGCTAGTTCCTTAGGATATTAGTAACCTTTGCGATAGTCCTTGAAGTCCGTGGTATCTTCTCCTTCCAAATACCATGAACTACTTCTGGCAGAAGTTCCTCGTTGAACTGAAATATCACAACAGGATTATTCTTGAGGAGTTCTCCATTCATAAATCGTGACTCTGCCAGTTCTACCTTTCTGCATGGGTTATCCGGAAGAATTATGTGGAACTTGGTTCGACATACTAATCTATGCATCCACAACTCAGAAAATTATATGTTCTTTGAGTTGTCCCTCTTAGTTGTCTTCTGACCCTCGTCTATCATTTGATAGTCAAGAGTATGCGTGCGTTCATTCATCGACGCCTATTACTCTTGTGGTCCGTCAAGCCATTCTATTCCAGAATGACTAGGAGAAACAAACTCCAGTACCTCTTCCATATCCAGGATTGGGTCAAAGAAGTTGTGCTCCGTAGAACAAATTGCTAATCCAGCTTTTGCTCTGTTCTACCTTGGAGTATTACCATCTTTTATATCGGGATTGTTATAGGAATTGCACACCATCCTATGAACTCTTGGTACAGTGATACTTCTCGCCATCATTACTCATTCCTCGGTTCCGTGCAGTTATAACCGGAATGTCGACAAGTGAATCGTGATGTGTGAAATCAATACTCCTAGCAACCTTGTTGCTTGGTAGTTAAAGGACAATAATTTCATTCTTAGTGTGTTGGTTATTGAATCATCATTCTAAGATTGATCGTGCTACCTAGTCCATTCTCCTGGTTCACTCCTCGATCGATGAGTTAGGATTATTTCAAATCCTTGCTCTATTGATCATATCGCCTTGCCCTGAAAAGCAAGATTGTTCTCGAGCTTAGTAACATATCGGTGGTTCGTGATTTTCTGAATATCTTCTTAGAAGTATTACCAGGTTGTCACCTGACCGCTATGTTGAGTTCGTGATCAAGTTGGTTTATTCCTGTAAACCACCCCTTCTCCAAGAATCCGTGTTGGATACCCTGAGCTAGTTGGATAAGCTAAACAACAACTTGGAGAGTTGGAAGATAAAAGCTTGTCCGACTTAGTTCATGTTAAGGGATATTTTTTTTGTGTGTGTGTGTGTGTTGAAGAAAGATGATATCTTCATCAATTGGTCCTTGTGAACAATTGTTGGATCTATTGTCTTACCCAAACCTTTGATTGAGTATGGGCTATCATCCAATCAGACCAGAACCAACGATATTCGTAATGTTGTCTTACTCGTGGTTGATCCCTCGAGCATACACCATTATATCTTTTGGGTCTGACCAATGCTATCACTTGTCCACTTAACTATGGAATTCCTTTTAAAAGGAAACCCAGATGAATTGTTGTTGTGCCCAATGACAACATCCTTGTCTTCTCCATAATTTTGCTGAACATTAAGCTAGTGTTGGAACTCTTGAAAGCATTTGTTCATGCTAGCTCATGAAGCATATGTTCGGATGTAAGAAGTGACTTCCTCTAGTTCATGTGCATTTGATGCAAGTTGCCGCCGTGATTTTGAGAAAGTTAGTTTTGCTTCCTCTGGAATCATCCCAAGTCAGTCATGCATATGTGCGAAGTATTCTATGGTTTGGAGACTTGCAACCTTCATTCCATATGTGTTCCGAGCACACCAAGCCACTGATTGATTTGTTCAAGGAGAAGAAGTTCCTTCTTAAGAGCATGCCTTATGCAAGGATTTTGATATCCTCGTTGATGGTTCCTCACCTGAACTCGGTAGTGTTTTATTATAAGACTACCACGTGGTCATGCTTGTCTGGGACAACGTGTTCACATGTTTGTAGCAGAACCAGCTCATGTTTTGGAGCTCACTATCGTAGTTCATTCCCCGAGAATCTCGCAACGTCATCTCGTCGATTTGTGTTGCAAACTTTCGTTTTTCTTCCTAGACTCGATGAGTCTGGAATATCCTGACACCAACCAGAACTGAATCGCAGGCAGATATGATGGTTTGGAACATTTCCCAAGAACTATAATATCGGTCCCTCGAAAACCGGTAAAGTGGATGTCGTGGCCAACACACCCAGCCGGAAGACCTGTTATTATAATATCTTGATTGAGGAAGTTGGCCACCTCCCCATAAGGATTTCGTAGGATCTACTCCCTAGTTGTTCCTTATGGATTTTTGTGCTCCTGAAGTCCGACCTTTACTTGATGTTCTAGCTACCAAACCATTTCAATGAGTGGGTTACACTGGCACATCAAGGAGAACATTAGAAGCGGAGTGCTAAATGTCTCTCGGTCGATCATCCAGATTTTATTTCCTTGGCCCCGCCAAGGGTGAAATCTGAGAAAGTGTTATCTTCCTTTGCATCTGCATCATCCATCATCATTCATCATGGTAGCAAGTTGTGTTGCCAGGATCATTGACACGGATGTTGGTAAAACCTTGATGATTGTGGAAATGCTCAAGTTCTTGAGAGCACGCACAAGCGCTAGGTGTTATCTTCGGCACTAACTGGGGATCCTCTCCGTTTCCTCGGCAATGCTATGACCTACTCAAACAGTGAATTCACTCTCTATTGTTGGGTTCTTCCCCAGTTACCAGAATCATTCCCAGCATTTGCATTTTGTTCCCAGCTTGCACCGTCAATGTGCCATTCTACCATGGGTCTCTTCCATTTCCGGTGGTAAGCAAGTTCATCCATTACGTTGTCTTCAACAAGGTAATCCACATCATCCAAGTCCAAGTATGCCATTCTACCGACCCCGCCAAACGATCGCTTGAGAATTGCCTTAGGCTGGTATAAAGGTTTTCAATGATCTATGAATCAAAGGTAATTCTTTTTGCCACTTAAGGAAAGAATCTACGAATCACCCTCCTCCAGGATGTTTCGTCGTGGTATCATAGCAACTCAACTCCTCGCTACGTGGACAATCGTTTACCACCTTCTTAAGTGTGGAATTGTTGTCTACCTAGTGAACCTTCGTCATCCGTTTCTTTCCACCCCTCTTGAAGAGTATCTCGTGTCTCAACCGAGAGATGGTTCTATGTCTCATTCCGTGAGTTAATCCTGAGTTGTTCGATCTTCGAGGAGATCGACCCTTCTAGAGTCTCCTTCTTCCCTCCATGTCATGTTGACAGGATTTTTCAAGGCAAGACTTCAAGACAATGATGGTGAATGAATCAACGTTCAACTGAAGTGCACCCTGGATCGTGAAAATTATACTAGTCTGCGTTACCCTTCACCTTACCCTATGCTTGAATCTCGAGACGAGATTCTTGTTTAGTGGGGGTGAGTTGTCACATCCCTGGTCCTGTTATGCACTAGGCTAGACCTCATGTGAGCATCATGTTTTAATTCAAATGAAATTTGAATTGAGGAATTTTCAAAGCCTCAGAAACCTTCTAAAAATGATCAACATTAAAATCTCCTCAAAGAAGTCCAAGAAAATGTTCCTCTTAGTCTCTGAAAATATTGCAAAGAGGTAAAACTCAAAACAATATTTTTGGTATCTCAGAGTTAATTATTTTGGGCCTTTGAATTAAATAAATAGCTATTTGCATTGGATATATATATAATATATATAAATAATATATGACCAATAATTACTGGAACAATTTATGTGGTTTGGTATATTTTAGTTCTAGCCACATAATTATTTTCAGGATTTTATAAAATGGTTTAGTATTTTTACTAAACCAAAACAAAACAGAACAAAATAGAAAACAATAAATAAAAATAAAAAGAGCAGAAGCCTACCTAACTCACCTGCAGCCCACCTGGCGCCCACCAACCGGCCCAGCCGGCCCAGCCCACCTCCTCCCCCTTGTCATCTTCCTCCTCTGCCAGGAGGACGAACAGAGGCGAGGCGTGGCGCGCGCCCGAGAGGCCTCGGCCACCTCCTGCTTCCCCCTGGCCACCTCCTGCTTCCTCTCGTCGCCCTGGACCTCGTCCGCGACGCCACGCACCCTCCCAGGCCTCGCACTCTCCCCGTGCCTTCTCCCCCCTTTCTCTGGCTCCCTCTCTCCTCCACCGAGCGGAGCCCCGTCGCCACCGACGCCGTTCGCCGTGCCCACCGCCGATGCCTTGCCTCCCCGATCAGTCCAGCACCTCCGCCACCTTGCACCACGCCTCTCCATTGAGGAAAGCCAACGCAGAGGCCCTATGGAGCCGCCATCGTCGCCATCTTCCTCGTCCCTGTCCGATGATCGCCGTCGTCGATTTGCCGCACCCCGGACGTCCCCGAGCCTGCTGACTGCCCCCTCGAACTCGCTGTGAGCTCCTGCGCCTTCCCCCTTGCTCATCCCCTCCGTTCTCGTGCCGTAGCTGCCGTCCCCGCAAGCACCAAGCTCCGGCCATCGCCATGGCCGGCGAACCTCGCGCCCCGGGGCTCTTCCGCTCGCTCCAGTAGCTCCCGCATGCTCTCCAGGTCCCCAGGGTCCCGACGCGCTCCTCTGCTCTCTGGCTAACGCGCTGCAGCCACCGTGTCGTGCAGGCCCGAGCTCCGGCCGCCGCCAAAGCCTCCGTGGTCGTCGTTCCCGGCCACCCTAGCATCGCCTGAGGCCACCAATCGACGCGCCTCCTTGCTCCGGTTCCAACGCGCCCAGCCGCGCGAGCTCCCGTCGCCGGAGTTGGCCGGACGGTCAACGCCGCCGCGTCCTGGTTACGCCGGCGATTAGCCGCCGGTGATAGCAGCTGTTAGGAGTTAATCACCCCACTAACTAAGCCCTATGTCACTGACACCTAGGCCCCACGCTTTAATTAATCTTAGTTATTTTCTGTTTAGTTTAAATTAGTCACAGTGGCCCCACCCGTCAGCATTGACTCTGCTGACGTGGCCGTTGACCTGGCCCCACCTGTCAATGACACTAGTCAGCACTGTGTCACTGACCAGTGGACCCCACTGGTCAGTTTGACCCGGACCAGCCCCTGTTGACTCTGCTGAGGTCAGAATGACGTCATGCTGACGCAATATTCCTTTTCTGGAATTTAGTTTATTTTATAATAATCAGGAAATTCCAGAAAATGCCTAAAACTTCTAAAATTCATAGAAATTCAACCGTAGCTCCAAATTAAATAATTTATATATGAAAAATTATCAGAAAAATTCAAGGAATCCATCTGTACCATTTTCATGCATGTTAGAACAACTTATAGCTGCTGTTTAGCACAAATCAATTAAATGGCATTTTAATAATCACATATGGAGTTTGAATTTGAATATTATATTCAAACCAACTTCATTTAATCTGTTGCTAGTTGCATTAGCTCAAAACACATTCATATTGCCATGTCATGAGCATGCATCATATTGTGCATTGCATTGATTGTGTCTTTCCTCAGTTGCCGGTGATTGCCCCCTTTCGATAGACGTGATACCGATGATGTGATCGTTGACACTGATGAAGACTCAATGTTATCTTCAGAAGTGCCAGGCAAGCAAAACCCCCTTGTTCATTCCGATACAAACCCACTCTCTCGCTCCTGCTCTCTTTTACTGCATTAGGACAACAACGATTCATCTATTACTTGTTGCGGTAGTTGAACCCCTTTATCCTTTGCATGACCTGTCATTGCCACAGTAAATAGATGAAACCCACTAGCATGAGTAGGAGTTGTTTGAGCCCTGTTGTGCCTACTCATTCTTGCTTGTTTGTCATGCCTGCTACTGCTTAGAGTTGAGTCAGGTCTGATTCATCGGGGATGAATCAGAGGTGTGTGAACATGTCCTACTGTGTGTGAGCTAAGTGTGTGAACACGATTTGGTAAAGGTAGCGGTGAGAGGCCATGTAGGAGTACATGGTGGGTTGTCTCATTGCAGCCGTCCTCAGGAACTGAGTTCTGTGTTTGTGATCCATGATTCAGCTACTACCACGCATTGGGCCCGAAACCAATGGACCCTCTCGGCTTCTTGATCACCCTTGTCCTCTGTCCAGGAGTTGCAAGTAGTTTCTGGTGTTTGTAGTATGCTGGAGGCCGTGCGCAGCGCTGACCGTAGGGGTGGGCTGTGATGCGGTAGGCATGTGGCACGGTGTACCGGGCGCCCGTTTGGTGTCTCGGGAACCCTGTTCACATCGTTTGGGGCTGTGAGCGAAACTCCGGCCGGATCTCCTCATGGATGGAACCCGAATAGGCGATAAACCTGGACTAGAGACTTGAGTGTTTAGGTAGGCCATGGCCGACACCCACGTTGGGCTTCCGCTTGAAGGTTGCCGAGTACATGTCGTGTAAACGGCGGTAAGTGGTGAGAGCGTGTGTGAAGAAGTACACCCCTGCAGGGTTAACCTAATCTATTCGAATAGCCGTGTCCGCGGAAAAGGACTTCTGGGTTGCTTATATCAGTTCATAGACAAGTGAAAGTGGATACTCTAAAATACGCAAGATAAGCGTGAGTGCTATGGATGGCGTTCTCGTAGGGAGACGGGAGCGGATCCATAGTGGTGTATTGATATGGTGAATATGTGGACTCGTGTGCGCCACCTCAAAAGAGTTATTTGCAGTCGTAGTTCAGGATAGCCACCGAGTCAAAGCTGGCTTGCTGTAGTTAAACCCCACCATCCCTTTGTTGATAATGATGCATATGTAGATAGTTCTGATGTAAGTCTTGCTGGGTACATTTGTACTCACGTTTGCCTATTTTATGTTTTTGCAGAGAGACTTCGGTCTCACTAGTAGTTTCGCGTGGACTTCGACGTTTAGCTTGATACCTCAGCTATGATCTTGTGCCCTCGGCAGGATCTGATAGATAGTCAGGCTTCTCAGCCTTTTTCATTTATAGATGTCTGTACTCAGACATGTTAAGCTTCCACATGTGCTTTGACTTGTATGCTCTGATTGTTGGGTCATGAGACCCCTGTTTGTAATATCTCGCTCCTCGGAGCCTATTGAATAAATACTTGAGTCGTAGAGTCATGTTGTGATGCCATGTTGTATTTGCACATATCGAGCATATTGTGTGTATGTTATTGAAATGCTTGGTATGTGTGGGATCTGACCATCTAGTTGTTTATCTTTAGTAGCCTCTCTTACGGGGAAATGTCTCCTAGTGTTTCACTGAGCCTTGGTAGCTTGCTACTGCTCCGGAACACTTAGGCTGGCCGGCATGTGTCCTTCTTCGTTCCTGTGTCTGTCCCTTCGGGGAAATGTCACGCGATGAATACCGGAGTCCTGTTAGCCCGCTACAGCCCGGTTCACCGGAGTCCTGCTAGCCAGTGCTACAGCCTGGATTCACTCGCTGATGACCGACACGTTCGATGTTGGGTCATGGATGCCTGTCCCTGTAAGTTTGTGCCACTTTGGGTTTATGACTAGCCATGTCAGCCCGGGCTCCTTATCATATGGATGCTAGCGACACTGTCATATGCGTGTGCCAAAAGGCGCAAACGGTCCCGGGCAAAGGTAAGGCGACACCCGTGGGAATACCGTGCGTGAGGCCGCAAAGTGATATGAGGTGTTACATGCTAGATCGATGTGGCATTGAGTCGGGGTCCTGACAGCATTACTCTGTTCTTATGAACTTAATACTCTAGATGCATGCTGGATAGTTGTCGATGTGTGGAGTAATAGTAGTAGATGCAGAATCATTTCGGTCTACTTGTCACGGACGTGATGCCTATATAGATGATCATACCTAGATATTCTCATAACCATGCTCAATTCTATCAATTGCTTGGCAGTAATTCGTTTACCCACCGTAATACTTATGCTCTTGAGAGAAGCCACTAGTGAAACCTATGGCCCCCGGGTCTATTTTCCATCATATTAATCTTCCAACACTTAGCTATTTTTATTGCCGTTTATTTTACTTTGCATCTTTATTTCTCTTTATCATAAAAATACCAAAAATATTATCTTATCATATCTATCAGATCTCACTCTCGTAAGTGACCGTGAAGGTATTGACAACCCCTTTATCGCGTTGGCTGCAAGGTTCTTATTTGTTTGTGTAGGTGCATGGGACTCGAGCGTGATCTCCTACTGGATTGATACCTTGGTTCTCAAAAACCGAGGGAAATACTTATGCTACTTTACTGCATCACCCTTTCCTCTTCAAGGGAAAACCAACACAATGCTCAAGAGGTAGCAAGAAGGATTTCTGGCGCCATTGCCGGGGAGATTCGCGCCAAGTCAAGTCAAGATTTCACTCCCAACAACGAGCCATTTCTGGCGCCGTTGCCGTGGAGTCTACGCACAAGTCAAGACATACCAAGTACCCATCACAAGCTCTTATCCCTCGCATTATATTATTTTCCATTTGCCTCTCGTTTTCCTCTCCCCCACTTCACCCTTGCCATTTTATTGGCCCTCTCTTTTTTCGTTCGCCTCTTTTTCACTTGCTTCTTGTTTGCTCGTGTGTTGGATTGCTTGGTTGTCACGATGGCTCTACCTAGATTTGGTGATCTTCACCTTAAAAGGTTAGAAGAGATCAAAAGCAACGTCAGGAGTTTTATGACTTTACAATTTGAGCATAAAGATACGAACGATCTTAAGGAACAAAAAATCTTTATGGGTTATATGAATAAAGAGCTCGATGATATGTCTAAAGAATTTTATGGTTTGAAATCTCAGATTGCTCATCTCAAAAAATTAATTGCTGAAGTTTCGGATAAGCAGGCCACCTTAGTTAATAAGATGGCCGCTAAGCCGGAAAGTTTCTATGAAAATAAAGATGAAGATCTGAAAGTTATATATGTGTCCCCTATTAAATCTTTGTTTTGAAATATGAATCTTGATAATGATGGGACTGAAGATGAGCCACCTTTACCTAGAAGGCGTTCCAAAAATTCAGTGTTTTTAGATCTTGATGCTAAAATTGATAAAAGTGGGATTAAAGAAGTTAAAACTTTAGATATCCATGAACCCACTATCTTGGATTTCAAGGAATTTAATTATGATAATTGCTATTCGATAGATTGTATTTCCCTGTTGCAATCCGTGCTAAATTCTCCTCATGCTTATAGTCAAAATAAAGCTTTTACTAAACATATCATTGATGCGTTGATGCAATCTTATGAAGAAAAACTTGAGTTGGAAGTTTCTATCCCTAGAAAACTTTATGATGAGTGGGAACCTACTATTAAAATTAAAATTAAAGATCATGAATGCTATGCTTTGTGTGATTTGGGTGCTAGTGTTTCCACGATTCCGAAAACTTTATGTGATTTGTTAGGTTTCCGCAATTTTGATGATTGCTCTTTAAACTTACATCTTGCGGATTCCACTATTAAGAAACCTATGGGAAGAATTAATGATGTTCTTATTGTTGCAAATAGGAACAATGCGCCCGTAGATTTTTATTCTTCTTGATATAGATTGCAATCCTTCATGTCTTGTTATTCTTGGTAGACCTTTCCTTAGAACGATTGGTGCAATTATTGATATGAAGGAAGGGAATATTAAATTCCAATTTCCATTAAGGAAAGGCATGGAACACTTCCCTAGAAATAAAATTAAATTACCATATGAATCTATTATGAGAGCCACTTATGGATTGCCTACCAAAGATGGCAATACCTATATCTACCTTCGCTTTTATGCCTATCTAGGGGCGTTAAACGATAGTGCTTGTTGGGAGGCAACCCAATTTTATTTTTATTCCTTGCTTTGTTCTCCTGTTTAGTAATAAATAATTTATCTAGTCTCTGTTTTGGTTGTGTTTTTTGTGTTTAATTAGTGTTTGTGCCAAGTAGAACCGCTGGGAAGACTTGGGGAAAGTCTTTTTGATCTTGCTGTAAAAAACAGAAACTTTAGCGCTCACGATAATTGCTGCCTTTTTTATTTGGAGAGTTCTATTTAGTTAATTCTTTTTTAAGATGATTAATAGATAAATTCCTCACATCCAGAAATTTATTTTAGAATTTTTGGGGTTCCATAAGTTTGCGTTAGCTACATATTACTACAGACTGTTCTGTTTTTGATAGATTCTGTTTTTCGTGTGTGTTTGCTTATTTTGATGAATCTATGGCTAGTAAAAGAGTTTATAAACCATAGAGACGTTGGAATACAGTAGTTTTAACACCAATATAAATCAAGAATGAGTTCATTACAGTACTTTGAAGTGGTGTTTTGTTTTCTTTCGCTAACGGGGCTCACGAGATTTTCTATTTTGAGTTTTGTGTTGTGAAGTTTTCAAGTTTTGGGTAGAGATCCGATGGATTATGGAACAAGGAGTGGCAAGAGCCTAAGATTGTGGATGCCCATGGCACCCGAAGGTAATCTAAGGACACCAAAAAGCCAAAGCTTGGGGATGTCCCGGAAGGCATCCCCTCTTTCGTCTTCGTCCATCGGTAACTTTACTTGGAGCTATATTTTTATTCACCACATGATATGTGTTTTGCTTGGAGCGTCTTGTATGATTTGAATCTTTGATTTTTAGTTTATGAAAATCATCCTTGCTGTACACACCTTTTTAGAGAGACACACATGATTCGGAATTTATTAGAATACTCTATGTGCTTCACCTATATCTTTTGAGCTATATAGTTTTTGCTCTAGTGCTTCACTTATATCTTTTAGAGAACGGTGGAGGATTTGTTTTATAGAAACTATTGTTCTCTCATGCTTCACTTATATTATTTTGAGAGTCCCTTAGAACAACATGGCAATTGCTTTTAGGAATAATAAAAATTATCATATAAGTGCATTGAATACTATGAGAAGTTTGATACTTGATAATTGTTTTGAGATATTGAGATGGTGATATTAGAGTCATGCTAGTTGAGTAGTTGTGAATTTGAGAAATACTTGTGTTGAAGTTTGTGATTCCCATAGCATGCACGTATGGTGAACCGTTATGTGATGAAGTCGGAGCATGATTTATTTATTGATTGTCTTCCTTATGAGTGGCGGCCGGGGACGAGCGATGGTCTTTTCCTACCAATCTATCCCCCTAGGAGCATGCGTGTAATACTTTGTTATGATAACTAATAGATTTTTGCAACAAGTATATGAGTTCTTTATGACTAACATTGAGTCCATCGATTATACGCACTCTCACCCTTCCACCATTGCTAGCCTCTCTAGTATCGCGCAACTTTTGCCGGTACCTTAAACCCACCATATACCTTCCTCAAAACAGCCACCATACCTACCTATTATGGCATTTCCATAGCCATTCCGAGATATATTGACATGCAACTTTCCACCATTCCGTTAGTTATGACACGCTTCATCATTGTCATATTGCTTGCATGATCATGTAGTTGACATCGTATTTGTGGCAAAGCCACCATTCATAATTCATGCATACATGTCACCATGAATCATTGCACATCCCGGTACACCACCGGAGGCATTCACATAGAGTCATATTTTGTTCTAAGTATCGAGTTGTAATTCTTGAGTTGTAAATAAATGAAAGTGTGATGATCATCATTATTAGAGCATTGTCCCAAGTGAGGAAAGGATGATGGAGACTATGATTCCCCCACAAGTCGGGATGAGACTCCGGACGAAAAATTAAAAAAAGGCCATAAAAAAGGAGAAGGCCCAAAAAATGAGAGAAAAAGAGAGAAGGGACAATGCTACTATCCTTTTTCCACACTTGTGCTTCAAAGTAGCACCATGATCCTCATGATAGAAAGTCTCCTATGATATCACTTTCATATACTAGTGGGAATTTTTCATTATAGAACTTGGCTTGTATATTCCAATAATGGGCTTCCTCAAAGTGCCCTAGGTCTTCATGAGCAAGCGAGTTGGATGCACACCCACTTAGTTTCTTTTGTTGAGCTTTCATATACTTATAGCTCTAGTGCATCCGTTGCATGGCAATCCCTACTCACTCACATTGATATCTATTGATGGGCATCTCCATAGCCCGTTGATATACCTAGTTGATGTGAGACTATCTTCTCCTTTTTGTCTTCTCCACAACCACCATCCTGTTCCATATATAGTGCTATGTCCATGGCTCACGCTCATGTATTGCGTGAAGATTGAAAAAGTTTGAGAATACCAAAAGTATGAAACAATTGCTTGGCTTGTCATCGGGGTTGTGCCTGATTTAAATACTTTGTGTGGTGAAGATAGAGCATAGCCAGACTATATGATTTTGTAGGGATAACTTTCTTAGGCCATGTTATTTTGAGAAGACATAATTGCTTAGTTAGTATGCTTGAAGTATTATTATTTTTATGCCAATATTAAACTTTTGTCTTGAATCTTTCGGATCTGAATATTCATACCACAAATAAGAGAATTACATTGAAAATTATGCGAAGTAGCATTCCACATCAAAAATTCTGTTTTCATCATTTACCTACTCGAGGACGAGCAGGAATTAAGCTTGGGGATGCTTGATACGTCTCCAACGTATCTATAATTTTTTATTGTTCCGTGCTATATTATATTCTGTTTTGGATGTTTAATGGGCTATATTATACACTTTTATATTATTTTTGGGACTAACCTATTAACCGGAGGCCCAGCCCAAATTGTTGTTTTTTGCCTATTTCAGTGTTTCAAAGGAAAAGGATATCAAATGGAGTCCAAACGGAATGAAATCTTCGAGAACGTGATTTTCGGAACAAACGTGTTCCAGAGGACTTGGAGTCTACGTAAAGCAATCAACAAGGAAGGCACGAGGCAGGGGGCGCGCCCACCTCCCCCAGGCGCGCCCTCCACCCTCGTGGGCCCCTCGTTGCTCCACCAACGTACTTCTTCCTCCTATATATACCCATATACCCTGGAAACATTAGATATGGAGCCAAAACCCTATTTCCACCGCCGCAACCTTTTGTACCCATGAGATCCCATCTTGGGGCCTTTTTCGGCGCTCCGCCGGAGGGGGAATTGATCATGGAGGGCTTCTACATCAACACCATAGCCTCTCGGATGAAGTGTGAGTAGTTTACTTCAGACCTTTGGGTCCATAGTTATTAACTAGATGGCTTCTTCTCTCTCTTTGGATCTCAATACAAAGTTCTCCTCGATCTTCTTGGAGATCTATTCGATGTAATCTTCTTTTGCGGTGTGTTTGTCGAGATCCGATGAATTGTGGGTTTATGATCAAGTTTATTTATGAACAATATTTGAATCTCCTCTGAATTCTTTTATGTATGATTGGTTATATTTGCAAGTCTCTTCGAATTATTAGTTTGGTTTGGCCTACTAGATTGATCTTTCTTGCAATGGGAGAAGTGCTTAGCTTTGGGTTCAATCTTGCGGTGTCCTTTCCCAGTGACAGTAGGGGAAGCAAGGCACGTATTGTATTGTTGCCATCGAGGATAAAAAGATGGGGTTTATATCATATTGCACGAGTTTCTCCCTCTACATCATGTCATCTTACTTAAAGCATTAATCTGTTCTTATGAACTTAATACTCTAGATGCATGCTGGATAGCGGTCGATGTGTGGAGTAATAGTAGTAGATGCAAAATCGTTTCGGTCTACTTGTCACGGACGTGATGCCTATATACATGATCATGCCTAGATATTCTCATAACTATGCTCAATTCTATCAATTGCTCGGCAATAATTCGTTTACCCACCATAATACTTATGCTCTTGAGAGAAGACACTAGTGAAACCTATGGCCCCCGGATCTATATTCCATCATATTAATCTTCCAACACTTAGCTATTTTTATTGCCGTTTATTTTACTTTGCATCTTTATTTCTCTTTGTCATAAAAATACCAAAAATATTATCTTATCATATCTATCAGATCTCACTCTCGTAAGTGACCGTGAAGGGATTGACAACCCCTTTATCGCGTTGGTTGCGAGGTTCTTATTTTTTTGTGTAGGTGCGTGGGACTCGAGCGTGATCTCCTACTGGATTGATACTTTGGTTCTCAAAAACTGGG
The DNA here is from genome assembly GCF_018294505.1 of Triticum aestivum. Taxonomy (NCBI): domain Eukaryota; kingdom Viridiplantae; phylum Streptophyta; class Magnoliopsida; order Poales; family Poaceae; genus Triticum; species Triticum aestivum. The sequence continues at coordinate 464,848,694 of NC_057803.1, read as the reverse complement.
GGAAATACTTACGCTACTTTACTGCATCACCCTTTCCCCTTCAAGGGAAAACCAACGCAATGCTCAAGAGGTAGAAATCCTTCACGCTGCTCGGCCTCCTCTATCCAGGCAGGTAATCCACACCCGACCCCCATCCTCCTCCTCCTTCCACATCCCACATGCCCTGACCGCCGGTGCGAGCGCGACCCCTTCCACCCAAATCACTGACCCCTCCACCAAATAAGCGCCGGCCTAAGCCATGGTGCAGACAGTATAGCCAGGACCTCAAGGAACATTTGGCAGCGGAGAACAAAATCACGGCTGCACTCATGGATGAGGTCGATATGGCTGCCATTCGTGTCGATCCCCAGATCTTGGAGGAGCATGCTCGGTTTACCCGTTGCATGTGCTGCTCGTGCCTTTCCCTCACAAAATCTAGTGAATTGTGCTATCTAATTTCACCATGCAATCTGTTGCTCTAGTGTATATGTTCTATATGTCGTGCAGTGTGGTGCTCACTTATTAACTATTTTGTTAATTAGTTGTCGTCTTCAATTAACTATTTGGTTCAATTCTGCAAATGTGATGTTCAATTCTTTAGGCTGCAATTTTGTATTGTCTTCCATGTGAGAAATAAATCGAATTTATCTTTACAAAATTATGGGTGCATTCTGTTATTGTATACCATGTCAGGAATAAATTGAATTTGGATGTAGTAAATACATGAGAAACAAATACAATTGCTATAATTGGCTGCAGTTAACTGTTTGGTTAACTCTCTGATCTTTTATTAGGAGTATGTTATATTGTGCAATGTGGTGCTCAGTTAATGTTTGGTTCATTTGTTGTGGTGTTTAGTTAACTTCTTGGTTCAATGTTATATTGTGCAATGTGGTGCTCAGTTAATGTTTGGTTCATTTGTTGTGGTGTTTAGTTAACTACTTGGTTCAATTCTGGAATGCGATGTCCAATTGTCGTGGGTAGAATTTTGTATTGTTGTGCATGCGAGGAATAAATCGAATTTGGCTGCACTTAATACATGAGAAACATATACAAGTGCTATATTTCCTAGTTCTTAATCATGCTTGGTTTGGGTAAATGGGTTTTCCGTGTGGCTTCAACTAATCTGATGAATCTACAATGTGCTTATTTTTCATCAACATATTTTACTGATAGCATGCGAACCCTTACTTAACCTGATGACTAACTACCTTATATGTGTTGCAGGGAAACAATGGGAAGCACTGAGGTTTACAATCGAGGTTAGCACGTGCATGGTCCGTTGTCGAATAGCACATTATTGTGCAATTGCAGGAACCATTCTAATATTTTGTTTTTTAACAATTTAGTCTTGCACATGTAGATCCTGCTGTGAGAGGTTTTGACCCATTGTTCGACCCTTTTTGCATATGGGGAAATGAGTTTTCCATGAATATCAATCAAATCAAGAAACTCAGAAAGATGGTTAGGATAAAGAAATTAGCGACAAAAAACAACAAGATCTTTGTCTGCAGAATGAACAAGACATCAGTTCACTACAAGATGGTACTAACTATTATACCTTGCCTTTTTTATTCCTTTACCCTATTTCCAATATAGAGAAGATATTTATGCACATCCTTGTTTTCAGGCCTTTCCAAAGCAGTTCACTGATGATTACCTCTCAAACCACCTCTATGGTGAGGAGGCGAGGAAGGTTTTCATACAACACCCACGATTCAATATTGACGTGTTCCTGAAGAGGTCGAAGGACGGACGATCAATCATCCACAGGCACTGGCCTAAAGTTGCAAAGATCTCCAACATGAATGAAGGCTCAATATTCGCCTTTCGCTTCAGCAGTTTTCCAGATGAGATACATCTGTCTATATACTGTCTATGATGCTAATTTTGAAAGGTTCTATGATGACCCACAAGTATAGGGGATCTATCGTAGTCCTTTCGATAAGTAAGAGTGTCGAACCCAACGAGGAGCAGAAGGAAATGATAAGCGGTTTTCAGCAAGGTATTCTCTGCAAGTACTGAAATAAGTGGTAACAGATAGTTTTGTGATAAGGTAAATTGTAACGAGCAACAAGTAACAAAAGTAAATAAGGTGCAGCAAGGTGGCCCAATCCTTTTTGTAGCAAAGGACAAGCTGGACAAATTCTTATATAAGGAAAATAGCTCCCGAGGACACATGGGAATATCGTCAAGCTAGTTTTCATCACGCTCATATGATTCGCCTTCGGTACTTTGATAATTTGATATGTGGGTGGACCGGTGCTTGGGTGCTGTACTTACTTGAACAAGCATCCCACTTATGATTAACCTCTATTGCAAGCATCCGCAACTACAACAAAAGTATTAAGGTAAACCTAACCATAGCATGAAACATATGGATCCAAATCAGCCCCTTACGAAGCAACGCATAAACTAGGGTTTAAGCTTCTGTCACTCTAGCAACCCATCATCTACTTATTACTTCCCAATGCCTTCCTCTAGGCCCAAATAATGGTGAAGTGTTATGTAGTCGACGTTCACATAACACCACTAGAGGTTAGACAACATACATCTCATCAAAATATCAAACGAATACCAAATTCACATGACTACTAATAGCAAGACTTCTCCTGTGTCCTCAGGAACAAACGTAACTACTCACAAAGCATATTCATGTTCATAATCAGAGGGGTAATAGTATGCATAAAGGATCTGAACATATGATCTTCCACCAAGTAAACCAACTAGCATCAACTACAAGGAGTAATCAACACTACTAGCAACCTACTAGCACCAATCCCGGACTTAGAGACAAGAATTGGATACAAGAGATGAACTAGGGTTTGGAGATGAGATGGTGCTAGTGAAGATGTTGATGGAGATTGCCCTCTCCCGATGAGAGGAGCGTTGGTGATGACGATGGTGATGATTTCCCCCTCCCGGAGGGAAGTGTCCCCGGCAGAACAGCTCTGCCGGAGCCCTAGATTGGTTCTGCCAAGGTTCCGCCTCGTGGCGGCGGAGTCTCATCCCGAAAGGTTGCTTATGATTTTTTTCTCATCAAAAGACTTCATATAGGAGAAGATGGGCGTCGGAGAGCCACCAGGGGGCCCACGAGGTAGGGGGCGCGCCCAGGGGGGAGGGGCGCGCCCCCACCCTCGTGAGCAGGGTGTGGGCCCCCTGGCCTTCATCTTTGGCGACGATTTTTCTTTATTTATTTTAAGATATTCCGTGGAGTTTCAGGACTTTTGGAGTTGCGTAGAATAGGTCTCCAATATTTGCTCCTTTTCCAGCCAGAATTCCAGCTGCCGGCATTCCCCCTCTTCATGGTAAACCTTGTAAAATAAGAGAGAATAGCCATAAGTATTGTGACATAACGTGAAATAACAGCCCATAATGCAATAAATATTAACATAAAAGCATGACGCAAAATGGACGTATCAACTCCCCCAAGCTTAGACCTCGCTTGTCCTCAAGCGAAAAGCCGATAACAATAAATATGTCCTCATGTTTAGAGGTAGAGGCATCGATAAAAATAAAATACGGACATGAAGGCATCATGATTGTTTCATAACAGCAACATATATAGATTTGTCATATGATTACTTATGTTCAAGTGATGATCTTCTCACAATGCAAAAGTATGAATCAGAAATCTTATTAGGCGCTAACAAATTATAACCTCAGTCATTGAAGCAATTGCAATTTATCATAATGTCGGTGTACTAGAATAGGGGTACCCTAGTACCTCGAACTTGTGCACGGGCAGTTGCAGCACCCCGCGGCAAAGGCTTGTCGGGCGAACGCCAAGATCCCCCAAGGTTCCCTTGGAGCCATCCAAGAACAAAGTATTTAAGCTAAGGAGACAAGACCCCGGCAAGAGGAGCTTGCCGGGAAGGCCAACCAAGGCGCTCCAAGGAACTTGCCGCGACGCGCCACGCGCTCCGGCAAGGCAACAAGGCCCCGGCAAGAGGAGCTTGCCGGGAAGACTAAATAAGGTACCCCGAGGCCCGGTGAGCAACGAGCTTCTGGACCCGGCGAGATAACAACAGCGGCAAGGCGCTTGCCGCGGCAGGCGGCCACTCTGCGCCCACGCTCCAGCGCATCCACCAACGTGTCGCTCTGGGGGCCTCTCCGGGCGCGCGTGGCGGGAGGCTGTGCAGCCAGCGGTGCGCAGTGGCATGCGAAGCTGACAAGATCGCCATCGTGGCGAACGGTGGCGCCCCTAATGGTCCTTTTCTGCACTGTTCGGGCGACTCAGACGGGCAATTAATGCCCTTGTACCCTGCCGTCAGGGTTAGGTAGGGTGCACTGTACAAGCAACTGTATCAACTACCTCGCTTTTTACGTTTTTACCCTCCTCTGCGTTGCCACCTGTCGGTGACCCCTTTAGCGTATAAAAGGAGGCCCATGCGCAACGTAGAGGGGGTTCGGACAGTTTGCTTCGATTCATTCGTAGCCCAGAAAACATCACACTCTCTCGCTCGAGAGCAAGAACACCAGATAATACAACCAGACAAGCAGCAGTAGGAGTGTTATCTCTCCGGAGAGCTCCGAAGCTGGGTAAACTGCTCGTGTGCCTCGCCTCGATCTGCTCTTCGTGCGACCTCCGCCCCCCGCCGAACCGAAAGGGGCCCGGTCCGCCGGCCCCATAGGTGTTCGTGGATCAGTTTCCCCGACATCTTTGGCGCGCCAGGTAGGGGGTGTTGAGATTGTGTGAACCAGATCCGGCGTTCACACGAGCTAGATCTTTATTCCCTTCATCAACATGCCACCGAAGAAGAAGACTTCGGCGGCAGCCGCTCCATCCACGTCACTTCCGCCACCGTTGGAGCAAACGAGTGGTGGGATGGACGCCGGCGGAAGAAAGGACGTCGACGAGGAAGCTCATGATGCCGCCAGGTCCAAGAACAAGGCTGCACAAACCTCGGCGACTGTACATGTTCCACGCCACTCTCAGGAGGCGCAAGATCAACAGCGTCATGGCACTAGCAGTGCCATACGCATGATAGCCCAAGACCAAGCTGGTGGATCTCGGGGCGCTCAAGACCAGCATGCACGCCAGCGTGCTGGCACGAGCGGGGCACGGTCGCCTGGACGGGATACTGCTCCTTCTAACATAGTTAGAAGTTCGAGCACGTCCCGCTCCTCGCGCCGTCCGCCACTGCCACCCACCACTCCAGCAGAAGCTTTGGCGCGAGCTCAACTTCTCCTAGATTACCCTCCGACGTCGGACAAGATCGACGAATGGAGGGCCACCATTCAGAGTCTCATCGGCTACGCCAACGGCGACACTCCACGGCGGCCGAGCGCGTCGCCGCCGCGGCAGGACCGCCGGACGCGAGCCGGTGGCGACGAAACGGGCGGAGGTGCAACTACCATGCAATCACCGCCCCGAAGGCCAAGATCGCCGACTCGCCGGATCCACCTCGACAGCGACTCCACTGCATCGTCGGATCCACGAGCTCGTCGCGATCAGCGCCAAGTTCTTCATGATCGACAACAAGAAGACGCTCGAACCCGCATCGAGCGCCGAAGAGAAGCGCGACGTCAATCCGACAAGCGCGCTGGGCCCTCTGTTGACATGCATGCGCCAGGGGAACCAGGCGATCTGCCGTACGCGGTAGGTTGTCCTGCGTTCACTCGTGAGCTGCGGCAAGTCCAGTGGCCCAGTACAAAGAACTTCAAGCCAGACGTACCGGAGAAGTACGACGGCAAGACGCATCCGTCAGAGTTCCTCAGCATCTACACCATTGCGGTGCAAGCTGCCGGGGGACGAGATGACAAGATCCTTGCCAACTACTTCCCGCTGGTGCTCAAGCCCAATGTCAGATCCTGGCTCATGCACTTGCCGGACAACTCCATATCCTCTTGGGCTGATCTGTGCCATCAGTTTGTCGGCGCCTTTACAGGCGGACACAAGCCTCATGGCCAGGAGAGTGATCTTCATCTGCTCGCCCAGAAGGAAGGAGAGCCCCTGCGCAAGTACATTCAGAGATTCAGTAGTGTGCAGCACAACATCCCAGACGTCCACCCTGCCGCGGTGATCAGCGCGTTCCATCAGAACGTGCGGAACCGCAGGATGCGGGAGGAAATGGCGATGTGCAAGATCAGGGACGTCAGTGAGTTATATGCACTGGCCGACAAGTGTGCGCGTGCTGAGGAAGGGAGGAGACTCCCCGGAGAAAATATAGGAGCGGGAGGATCTGACAGTGAAGATGCTGCCCCGACAAGGAAAAACCGGCGGCGGAACAACAGAAGGAGGAAAGGCAAAGAAGTGCTAGTTGTTGAGCAGTCCGGCAACGGTGGTGGCGCCAAGGAAGCCAAAGCTGGTGACTCCGGCAAGGAGGTTGCCGCGGAGGTGGCGGTCGCCGACGAGCAGGACGGCACCAACAAGCAGTATTGCAAGATTCACCGCACCAAGGGCCATGATCTTCAGAACTGTAAGAGAGTCGAGCAGCTTGTTGAGCAACAGAAAGCTGAATACGAGCGGCGCGACAAAGAGAAGGCCCAGGAAGGAGCTGGTGGATCCGGCAAGAAACGTCCCGGCCGAGGAGGACGCCGCGGCAAGGCCAAGCAGCGGCAAGGAGATAGACCTCCCCGTGGCCGCGACAAGGATGAAGATGATAACGAAGATGAAGATATGGATGACGAGGAGACTGATGAGCAGGAGTTCCAGAAAGCCACAGAGGTCCTGTGCATTGACGGTGGTGCTTCTCTGCATGCCTCGCACCGCCAGCTCAAGCAGTGGGTGCGGGAAGTTAATGCAGCAGAACCACCCGTCGAGTCACGCAAGCCTCTGAAATGGTCCGGCACGCCTATCATCTTTGATATTGAGGACCACCCGGATCGCATAACTGCGGTCGGGTGCTTGCCGATGTTGGTTTCACCAACAATCCGCAACCTCAAGGTCACTAAGATGCTAGTTGACGGCGGGGCCGGCTTGAACCTGATCTCCTCCGCGGTGCTCCAGAAACTCCAGATCCCTGACAGCGAGCTCGAAGAGACCGGCACATTTCAAGGAATCAACCCGGGAAGGAGCAAGCCAAAGGGAAAGATCACGTTGCCGGTAACATTTGGCAGCGAGCTGAACTTCAGGACCGAGAGGGTCACGTTTGACGTTGCCGACTTTCCATTGCCTTACAATGGAATCCTTGGCCGACCGGCACTCGCCAAGTTCATGGCAGCCTCTCACTATGCGTACAACGTACTGAAAATGCCAGGCCCAATAAGTGTCATCTCTGTCCCTGGCGACAAGAAGGATGCTCTTATCTGTGCCGACAAGATCTACCGGGAAGCAGCAGCCGCAGCAGAACGCAGGACACTTGCCGCTGAAGCTCCCGGGGGGAAGAAGAAGACCAAGTCCGGCAAGAGCTCTGATGCCCACTCCGGCAAGCGCACCTCTTCGGAGTGCTGCGCTACCGTCGAGGACGCACCATCGAGCTCCACCGGCAAGTGTAAGAAGGCAATGGCAGCTCCACCTGAGACTAAGAAGGTGTCCGCCAAGGAGGATGGCACTGGTGGTACCTTCACCATCAGCGCCACTCTTGACCCCAAATAGGAAAGCGCGCTCGTTGCTTTCCTGCGGGCGAATGTCGACGTGTTTGCGTGGCAACCGTCTGATATCCCCGGTGTTCCCAGGAAAGTAATTGAGCACCACCTTGCCGTCTGTCCTCATGCGCGGCCCGTCAAGCAGAGAGTCAGGAAGCAGGCAGTAGAGCGCCAAGAATTCATCGCAGAAGAAATCAAGAAGTTGGAAGCAGCAGGCCTTGTCAGAGGAGTACTCCATCCCACGTGGTTGGCCAATCCTGTTGTTGTGCGCAAAGCTAACGGGAAATGGAGACTTTGTATTGACTTCACTGATGTTAATAAAGCTTGTCCCAAAGACCCATTTCCCTTGCCGCGTATTGACCAGATTGTTGACTCCACAGCCGGATGTGATTTGCTTTCATTTCTTGATGCATACTCAGGATACCATCAGATCTTCATGGCAGAAGAAGATGAAGAGAAAACCGCATTTATCACCCCGTGTGGCACGTACTGCTTCGTACGGATGCCTTTCGGTTTGAAGAATGCTGGTTCAACATTCGCAAGGGTAGTCCACCATGCTTTTGAGCCGCAAATGCACAGAAATGTGGAAGCTTACATGGATGACATAGTGGTCAAGAGCAAGAACAAAGCGACCTTGATTCAAGATTTAGACGAGACATTTGCAAATCTGCGCAAGATCAACCTCAAGCTTAACCCCGAGAAGTGCGTGTTTGGAGTCCCTTCCGGCAAGCTTCTCGGGTTCTTCGTGTCTCAGCGGGGAATTGAAGCCAATCCCGACAAGATCAAAGCCATTGAGCAGATCGAAGCACCAAAGCGCGTCAAGGATGTACGAAGGCTTGCCGGTTGCGTGGCTGCTCTCAGCAGGTTTATCTCTAGATCTGCTGAGCGCGCCCTGCCATTTTTCAAAATTTTGAAAAAGGCAGGTCCAATGAAATGGACTCCGGAAGCGGAGGCTGCGCTGCAGGACTTGAAGAGATACCTGTCCTCCACTCCAACGCTTGTCGCACCTAAGCCGCAAGAGAAGTTGCTGCTGTATATAGCGGCAACCAATCAAGTGGTTAGTGCTGCGTTAGTGGCGGAGAGGGAGGCGGATGATGAGCCAGCAACCACGGCAGATCCATCCAGCGACAAGCAGGGGGCTTCGTCGACAAGCTCTGGTCCCGACAAACATGGGTTTGCGCAGGAACATGATAAGATGCCAAGGAGAATGGTGCAGCGCCCAGTTTACTTTGTCAGTTCTCTTCTGCAGGGGGCTAGATCAAGGTACTCTGGTGTGCAGAAGTTGCTTTTCGGCCTCCTCATGGCCTCGAGAAAGCTGCGCCATTACTTCCAAGCACATGAGATCACAGTCGTCACTCGCTTTCCGCTGAAGAGGATACTGCAAAATCCAGAAGCAACGGGCAGGATTGTCGAGTGGGCGCTGGAACTGTCAAGCTTTGGCCTCAAGTTTGAGAGCACTTCAACTATCCAAAGCAGAGCATTGGCAGAGTTCATAGCAGAGTGGACGCCAACCCCAGATGAAGAAATTCCAGAAACGAGCATCCCCGTCAAAGAGGCAAGCAAAGAGTGGCTGATGTACTTTGATGGTGCCTTCTCGCTGCAAGGCGCCGGTGCAGGCGTGCTGCTTGTCGCACCCACCGGAGAGCACCTCAAGTACGTAGTCCAGATGCACTTTCCCAAAGAGCAAGCAACCAACAATACTGCAGAGTATGAAGGATTGCTTGCCGGTCTCAGAATCGCAGCAGACCTTGGGATCAAGAAGCTCATTGTCAGGGGTGACTCACAGCTTGTCGTCCGACAAGTGAACAAGAACTACCAGAGTCCGTTGATGGAAGCGTATGTTGATGAAGTGAGGAAGCTAGAAGAGCACTTTGACGGCCTACAAATGGAGCATATCCCAAGAGCTCAGAATGATATTGCTGATGGCCTGTCAAAGTGCGCCGCACTAAAGTTACCTGTGGAACCAGGGATCTTTGTGCTTAAGTTGACTCAACCATCCGTAACGCCATCAACTGGACAAAGCAAGAAGAGGAAGTTGGTTTCTGGTGACTACTTTCCGGCAGAGCTCCCCGAAGCCGCCGCCAAGAAAGTCCCCAAGATCAACACCAAGGATGCTGAGGGGCAGTCTGCTCCGGCAAGCCTTATGGTTTGTTCCGTTGAAGCAGACGCTCCCGACAAGTTTTGCTCCGGCAAGCTTGCCGGGGAACATCAAGCTCCGGCAGGACCACAAGTCCTTGCCGTGGAAGCGGATGTTCCCGCAGCAGCAGATGTGCCTTTAGTCCTTGTTGTCGAGCCACAAGCTCCAGCATGGGCACAGCAGATTGTCCACTTCCTTCAGACAGGAGAACTTCCCGAAGAACAAGAAGAAGCGGAAAGAGTAGCCCGGCAGTCAAGTATGTACCAGTTTGTCGATAGCATACTGTACAGAAGAAGACTCAACGGTGTGAAATTGAAGTGTATTCGCCGGGAAGATGGACAAAAGCTGTTGGCGGAGATACATGGAGGCATATGTGGCCACCACATTGGCGCAAGAGCACTTGCCGGCAAAGCTTTCCGGCAAGGTTTCTTTTGGCCGACAGCCCTCCAGGATGCAACTGCACAAGTAACCAAGTGTGAAGCGTGCCAGTTCCACTCCAAACAGATACACCAGCCAGCTCAAGCTCTCCAGACAATCCCTTTATCCTGGCCATTTTCGGTCTGGGGGCTCGATATCCTCGGCCCCTTCCCCCGAGCTGTCGGGGGCTTTGAGTACTTGTACGTCGCAATCGACAAGTTCACAAAGTGGCCGGAAGTGCAGCCAGTGAGGAAGGTGACAGCACAGTCAGCAGTCAAGTTCTTCAGGTCGATTGTTTGCCGTTTCGGGATCCCTAACAGGATCATCACCGACAACGGCACGCAATTCACGAGCCGCACCTTCATGCAGTACGTCCAAGACCTTGGCGCCAAGGTCTGCTTCGCTTCTGTTGCTCATCCAAGAAGCAACGGTCAAGCAGAGAGGGCAAATGCTGAAGTGCTGCGCGGGCTCAAGACCAGAACTTTCGACAGGCTGCACAGGTGCGGAAGGAACTGGATCGAGGAGCTGCCGGTGGTTCTTTGGTCGATCAGAACGACGCCAAATCGAGCCACTGGCCAGACACCTTTCGCTCTAGTCTATGGAGCAGAGGCAGTTCTCCCCACGGAACTCGTATACGGATCACCTCGAGTGCTCGCTTATGATGAGCTTGAGCAAGAACAGCTGCGGCAAGACGACGCGCTGCTCCTTGAGGAAGATCGTCTTCAGGCTGCTGTACGAGCTGCTCGATACCAGCAAGCTTTGCGCCGCTATCATAGCCGCAAAGTTAAAGCCAGAAGCTTCGAGGAAGGCGACCTTGTTCTTCGGCGCGTTCAGTCCGCCAAGAATTCCAACAAGTTGACGCCGAAGTGGGAAGGCCCTTATCGGGTGAGACGAGTCACAAGGCCTGGCGCTGTCCGCCTTGAGACCGAAGATGGCATTCCGGTGAGCAACTCCTGGAACATAGAACATCTTCGTAAGTTTTTCCCATAAGGCGCGGTTGCCGGAACCCGTTCCGGCAACCACCTTTTGTACAAGTCTTGCCGCTGTTGCATGTAATCCTTTGTACAAAGCCGGGCGCAGATCCCGTGCATAAGTAAAACCCCATGTGCTCCGCACAACTTGTCCATTTCATGCGTTAGTTCCTTTCTTGCATGCGATTATCTGACACTTTGTGCAGCACCTACATCCGGTAAGCAGTAACGAGCCGAAGAGCTCCATATTATTATTTTCTCTTCTTTCTTTTTTTTAAAGGAAAAGAAGGTTCTCTCGCACACAAGTTTGCCGGGGGGGAAGGAGAAGATTGTGGTATGGGCCAGGCGTCGTTCAAGCAAAGACTTGCCTTACCGGGAAGCAAATGACAGAAAAGCTAAGTTGCCAAAGTTTGAGCAATCACTTTTTAAATTTTTGAGTTATCTTCCTCGAACGACCCTGCTTTGTATGGAAAACCTGTGCGCGGAGGAACCAACTCGTGGCTAGTTGCGCCCTTACTTTGTTTCGAGTCCGCTCAACAGCTTAAGCGTGCTGCATCTAGTCGCGACAAGGTTTCTTGTCGGAAGCAGCGCCGCCAGCAGGCTGCTGAAGTTCCGCACTCAGCGCTCGCGGCTCGGGCGCCTGCGCCGACAAGTTCCCTAGAAGCGTAGGGTAAAACATACAAAGGAAGGAATCTAGTAGAGGAAATAACATAGCAATTGATAACAGAAATAATGTTATATTACAAAGATAACTTGTCGCAGCTCTAACAGAATGTTTTCATAACATGATCAGCAGCGACAAGGGAAAAGAAGGAATGGGCGGCCTAATCTACGCGTCCGCCCTCGACTCTCTTGATCTCGCTCACCTTGTCCACAATGGGTGCGACAAGGGCCTTGAGTGCATCCAGATCGGCGTCAGGCGGCAAGGACCTGAGGACGTTGGTGAAGCTGAGGCCTGGTTGCGGAAGGCCACCTTCATCAGCACCTTCTGGAGAACCCCGGCGCAGATTTTGTGCGACTCCCGGAGCCGCTGGAGTGCCGTCGCCACGCCCTTGAAGAACAGGCTGAGCTTGGCGCTGGGTTGAAGACTCTCGTCGGAAGGATACCCAAAGTCCTCCATCCCCAGCTGCGCCAGCTCCTCGTTGATGACTGCGGCAGTGTTCACCAGACCCTCGGTCCAGTGCTCCACTGTGTCTCTGAACGAGTTCTGGGTAACTGCAATGCTCTCCAGCAGCGCCGCGTCAGCCTTGACCTTCTCCGACAAGGTCTTCTCCCGCTCCTTGGCGGCCTCCAGCGTCTGCGTCAGCGTGGCCAGCTTCAGCTCCAGGTCTGCTTTGGAATCCTTGGCGGCGCTGAGCTCCTTGCCCCTCTCAGCGAGAAGGCCTTGCAGCTCACCGTGGGCGGCAGCATCCTTCTCACGCTCACGCTTGAGCGCGGCAAGCTCCTCGCCGCTCTTCCCAATATCGGCCTCCAGCTGCGCCACCTTCTCCTCTAGCTCTTTCTTGGCGGCCTCTGCAGTTGCCGCGGCGTCCTTTGCCTCCTTGAGCGCCCCGCCAAGTGCTCGCTCACGCTCGGCGAGCTCTTCCTCGTAGCTGTCGAGGTTGGCCTTCCGCTGCACTAGTTCACCTTCCCGCGCGGACTGCTTCTCGGCAGCCAGCCTTTGTTCCTCCTCAGCCTCGGCCCTCTCGAGAAGAAAGGCCGTGCGCTCCTCGTCGACTCGCTCCCGCTCCTGCGCCAGGGACCGGAGAGCTTCTTGATTTTGGCCCCGGAGCTCCTCCGCGCGCTTTTCCATGTCAACTCCCGCCTTCGCGACAAGCGCTTCCCGGGAAGCCAGCTTGGCTTGCCGGGTGCGGTAGAGTGACAGCAGCTTCCGCAGCAGCTGCTCCTCCTCAGGCTCGCCACTGCTGCTGCCGGGCGCGTCAACCAATGACAGTCCAGCAGAGGCGAGCACCTCCCCGTCAAAAGTCTCCCCCTCGACCGGCGCCCTGGAGCTCGACGCCCAGGGTAGCTTGATGAAGATATTGTCACCGGCCTTCAAGTAGGCGCCGGGCTGGGGCTCCTCGGAGCCCGGCTCCGCAGAAGCGGCAGAGGGTTCGGCGGTCGGCGCAGCGCCCGGCGCTCCTGCGGCCTCAGGGTCGTCAGTGCGATCGCCCGACCCCTCGCCGGCTTCCGCAGCAGCAGCCCCGGCGGCCTCCTCGCCGGCGGTCTCATCAGCACCGGCACCTTCCTCGCCGGCGCCCTCTGTCTCCATTGGCTCAGCCGTAGATGGGTCTGAAGAACGAAGAAGGGAGGAAAATCAATCAAAAATCCAAGAAAGGAAAAACGGAAGAAGCAGAACCCAAGGGAAAGTTTCTGGGCAAGTGGATTACCTGCGCCAAGATCTTCAGTTGCGGCCTCGGTCGCCGCAGGATCAGCAGTGCCGTCCCTTGCCGGAGAGTCCCCCTTGCCGGAGAGCGCTCCCTTGCCGGGGACTCCTCCCTTGGCGGCGCAGTCGAAGCAGGTGGCACTTCGGGACCGGCCTCCGGGCGCTCCTGATGAGGCTGCTCTGCTCCTGCACAAGTCAACAAGCAAGATATCAACAAAGGAAAAAGCACTCAAGCGCGCCCGGCAGCAGAAGGCTAAACTATGAACTTACACTGGGGGCTGCGCTGGGGGCTGCTCTGAGGGGTAATTGCCGGGTCCGTCAAGGTGGTCTCGGGCCCACCTCCTGCTGACACGATGGGGTCATCCTCGATGACGATCACCGCGGCCTTGGCCCTCTTCGCCGCTCTCTGGGCCAGCGTCCTGAAAAGAAAGGAGTCCAGATTGGAGCAAGTCAGATACAAGATATAAACAGCAAGATTGAAGGATTATAAGAGCACCAAGGAAACTCACTCTTCTTCCTCCTCGTCGGAGCTGAGCGCGGAAAGATCAAAGTCCGGCCCTCCTCCGGTGCGGCGAGGTGGAGGAGTAGGATCCCTTGCCCGCTTGGCGGGGGCAGTGGCGGTGGCCCGGGAAGATCCCGCTCCAGTTGCCGCTGTTGTGTGAGGCGCTCCCGCGGCAACATTGCTTGCCGCGGTAGAGCGCGTCGCGCGGCTCGGTGGCTGTGGAGCCGGCTGCCGCCCCGCTGCGTCCCCGGCCCTGCGAAGGCGCCTCCTTGGTGGCGCCGGGGGCTCCGCCTGCGGCAAGTTCTCTGAAGGCTCAGCCTCCTCCTCACCGGCCTCGCTCGGCTCGGCTTCGGAACCGGCAGGCTCCTCCTCGCCCATGAACTCCGCGCGTTCGGCAAGGTTTGCCGCCTCTGCAGCCTCCGCCTCCTCCACAGTAAACCCAAACACACCCGCAGCAGCTGCGGCCGCAGCCTCTTCCGCCCTAGTAGCGATGAGTTGCAGCTCCTCGTCAGTGGTGTCACGGGTGAGGCTCTTCTGCTCGTCAGCGCGGACCGGCACTTCCTCCAAGGTGTCGAAGAATGCTCGCACAACGTCATCCGCAGGCTCTTGCCAAGTTGGGACGATGCCGTGTGAATCGCACAACGGCATCATGGCGCGGATCCGGTCAAGCGAAGAGTTATTGCATAAAGGAACTACGCCCCTTGGCATTGTGAATGGGTGCTGGGGGTCGCGTTTGAATAATTCCAAGAGCATTGCGTCCAACTCCAAGACAGTGAAGTTGTAGTTGAGGCCCAGCCGTAGCCTCATGATGTCCGCCGAATTCTTGAATTCCCAGGCGGGCCTCCCCCTCTCCTGCAGGGGGGCAATGCGGCGGCAGAGGAAATCTGCCCCGACAACACCTACGGTGAGCCCGGCAAGCCTGAGGCGAAGAATCCTAGTGATGACGATCTTCAGCCTGTCGTCTTCCGGGGCCACGTTGCTCCAGTCATTGCCGCGCACTATTGGAGTTTGGCGCACGGCGGTGAAGGGCTGCGGATTCTCCTCGACGATCCAGCACCACTCCGCTCTCCACTCCTCCCACTTGCTGCGGAGCTCACCCTCCAAGTACGCCTCCTTCTTGCCGACTCTCGAGATCCAAGCAATCCCTCCGGCAAGCGGCTCTCCTCTCTCTACCCGAGGTATGAAGTAGTGGCGGAAAAGGGCTACACTAGGGTGGACTCCGACAAAGTTTTCGCACAAATGTGCGAAAACTGCCATGGTCAGGACAGCGTTGGGGGTGAAGTCAAGGAGGCGGAAGCCATATGTGTTCATAATATCATAGAAGAACTTCGAGAAGGGCGGGCAGAGCCCGCAATAGAAGAATAGCGAGAAGAACGGGTACCCATTTGGAGCCAACTCCGAGGCAGCGGCCGGGAGTACCCTCGTGCGCGGATGCGCACGCGTCTCCGTCGCCCAAAAAAGGTAGAAGTACTCCCTCAGCTCCTGCACGCCGAGCTGGGGGGTGAAGATCGCCCGCTCCTTCCGCAGCACCGCGAGCCGCTGCGCCTCGGCCGACTTCACGCCCTTTCCCTTGTCGGCTTTCGGGGCCATGGCGGAGGTGGTGGGGAAGGTCGTCGGCGTGGTGATGCTGGTGGCAATGGGGGGCGGAGCGCTGCTCTCTCGACTACGAGAAGAGGGGGGGAGCGGCGGAGTTTGTGAAGAAGGAGTAGCAGCAACCAGCGAGGGGGAACGAACTGCCTCTGTTTCCTCTGCTTATAAAGAGGGACGGGGCGGACGTTTCGGCCTTCCAAATAAACAACCACCCACGATCTCTCCCACGATGCCGCATTCAACACGTGCCGTTATGGGAGAGCGCGGTGGATACGGAGCAAGATTTGGCGTGGCCGAGCCCACGTGTGCCCGTGCCCTGTCTTGGGCTCCTGTCGGTGTACTAGAATAGGGGTACCCTAGTACCCCGAACTTGTGCACGGGCAGTTGCAGCACCCCGCGGCAAAGGCTTGCCTGGCGAACGCCAAGATCCCCCAAGGTTCCCTTGGAGCCATCCAAGAACAAAGTATTTAAGCTAAGGAGACAAGACCCCGGCAAGAGGAGCTTGCCGGGAAGGCCAACCAAGGCGCTCCAAGGAACTTGCCGCGACGCGCCACGCGCTCCGGCAAGGCAACAAGGCCCCGACAAGAGGAGCTTGCCGGGAAGACTAAATAAGGTACCCCGAGGCTCGGTGAGCGACGAGCTTCTGGACCCGGCGAGATAACAACAGCGGCAAGGCTCTTGCCGCGGCAGGCGGCCACTCTGCGCCCACGCTCCAGCGCATCCACCAACGTGTCACTCTGGGGGCCTCTCCGGGCGCGCGTGGCGGGAGGCTGTGCAGCCAGCGGTGCGCAGTGGCATGCGAAGCTGACAAGATCGCCATCGTGGCGAATGGTGGCGCCCCTAACGGTCCTTTTTTGCACTGTTCGGGCGACTCAGACGGGCATTTAATGCCCTTGTCCCCTGCCGTCAGGGTTAGGTAGGGTGCACTGTACAAGCAACTGTATCAACTACCTCGCTTTTTACGTTTTTACCCTCCTCTGCGTTGCCACCTGTCGGTGACCCCTTTAGCGTATAAAAGGAGGCCCATGCGCAACGTAGAGGGGGTTCGGACAGGGGGCTTCGATTCATTCGTAGCCCAGAAAACATCACACTCTCTCGCTCGAGAGCAAGAACACCAGATAATACAACCAGACAAGCAGCAGTAGGAGTGTTATCTCTCCGGAGAGCTCCGAAGCTGGGTAAACTGCTCGTGTGCCTCGCCTCGATCTGCTCTTCGTGCGACCTCCGCCCCCCCGCCGAACCGAAAGGGGCCCGGTCCACCGGCCCCATAGGTGTTCGTGGATCAGTTTCCCCGACACATAACATCGGAAGGAGTCTATGTCAGAGATTAAAAGCAAGTCCACACACTCAACTATCACTTAGTCCTTCATAATTGCTAACACTCACGCAATACTTGTGGTTATGAAGTTTCAATCAGACACAGAGAAAGATTGGGGCTTATAATGCTGCCTCCAAACTTATTCACCTTTGGGTGATGTCAACAATAATAGTTCATGCTAACGTACATCCAATTGGATATATATATCAGGATTACCCCACCATGAAGTGCTTGCCAAAGGATAAAATGAAAAAGGGAAAGGTGAAGATTACCTTGACTCTTGCATAAGATAGAGGATAATAATAAAAGATAGGCCCTTCGCAGAGGGACGCAGAGGTTTCCATGCGCTTTTATGGTTGGATGCACAAAATCTTAATGCAAAAGAACGTCACTTTATATTGCCCCTTGTATGTGAACCTTTATTATGCAGTCCGTCGCTTTTATTGCGTCCACAATAAGTTCGTACAAAGCTTATTTCTCTGCACTAATAAGTCATGCACATTTAAAGAGCAATTTTTATTGCTTGCACCGATGACAACTTACTTGAAGGATCTTACTCAATCCATAGGTAGATATGGTGGACTCTCATGGCTAAACTGGTTTTAGGGTATTTGGAAGCACAAGTAGTATCTCTACTTGGTGCTGAGAATTTGGCTAGCATGAGGGGGAAAGGCAAGCTCAACATGTTTGAATGATCCATGACAATATACTTTAACTAAGACGCGAGAAAACATAACCCATGACGTTGTCTTCCTTGTTCAACATCAACTCTTTAGCATGTCATACTTAATGAGTGCTCCCAATTATGAAAGATGTCAATGATAGTATATCTATATGTGAAACCTCTCTCTCCTTATTACTTCCTATTAATTGCCACGATGACTAAAGCTATATTTGCCAACTCCTAACAACTTTTTAATCATCATACTCTTTGTATGTGAAGTCATTACTCTCAATAAGATCAATATGAACTCTTTGTTTCTTTTTATTCTTTCTTTTATTCACTCAAGATCATGGCAAAATAATCAAGCCCTTGACTCAACACTAATCTTTATTATATATAGCTCACGGACTAGATTGCATAGAGGGATCATAAAGCAAACTTCAAAACTAGATCATGCCGTGACTTTATTCTACTAAATCAAGATACTACTAATAGGATCGAACTAAGAAAAACGGTAAAGATAGGAGTTGTGATGGTGATACGATATCGGGGCACCTCCCCCAAGCTTGGCAGTTGCCAAGGGGAGTGCCCATACCCATGTGATGAGGTCTCCTTCTTTGTTGTTGGAGGTGGAGGTGTTGTTGATGACGCAAGCTTGTCGTCCCCTTCCATGGCATAGGCTCACCCTCATAGAAGGATGACCGAGTCTCCGGAATTCTCAAATCTACAACGGAAACAGCTCGAAACGAAAACAAAGGATATTTGTGTGATACGGGGGTCAAAACCTCCGGGAGAATATATAATGAATTTTTACCGACCAAAATACGTATCGTGCAGGAAAATGGAGTCCGGAGGGCACACGAGGTGCTCACGAGGTAGGGGGGCGCGCCCAGGGGGGTAGGGCGCACCCTCCACCCTCGTGGAGGGCTCGTGTCCTCCCTGGACTACTACCTATTTTTCCATTTTTCTAAATATTCCAAAACGGAGAAATATTGCCTTAAAAATTGTTTTGGAGTCGGTTTACTTACCATACCACATACCTATTCCTTTTCGGAGTCTGGAACGTTCTGGAAAGTGTCCGTTATGTATTCCTCCAGGGTTACGGTTTCAATAACATTGGTTTCAACATTTATAGGATTACCTGAGATATAGTGCTTGATTCTTTGACCGTTTACCACCTTCGGATTTGTGCCTTCAAAATTGTTGATTTTTATGGCACCGGAATGATAGACCTCCTCGATAACGTAGGGACCTTCCCATTTAGAGAGAAGTTTTCCTGCAAAAAATCTTAAACGAGAGTTGTATAGCAATACATAATCACCTACATTAAACTCACGCTTTTGTATCCTTTTGTCATGCCATCTTTTAACTTTTTCTTTAAACAACTTGGCATTTTCATAGGCTTGGGTTCTCCATTCATCAAGTGAGCTAATATCAAATAACCTCTTCTCACCGGCAAGTTTGAAATCATAGTTAAGCTCTTTAATAGCCCAATATGCCTTATGTTCTAGTTCGAGAGGTAAGTGACATGCTTTTCCATAAACCATTTTATACGGAGACATACCCATAGGATTCTTATATGCAGTTCTGTATGCCCATAATGCATCATCAAGTTTCTTGGACCAATTCTTTCTAGACCTATTAACAGTCTTTTGCAAAATTAATTTAAGCTCTCTATTACTCAATTCTACTTGACCACTAGACTGTGGGTGATAAGGAGATGCAATTCTATGATTAACGTCATATTTGGCAAGCATTTTACGGAAAGCACCATGAATAAAGTGTGAACCACCATCAGTCATTAAATATCTAGGGACTCAAAACCTCGGAAAAATAACTTCCGTAAGCATTTTAATAGAAGTGTTATGATCAGCACTACTAGTTGGAATAGCTTCTACCCACTTAGTAACGTAATCAACAACAACTAAAATATGAGTGTATCCATTGGAGGCAGGAAAAGGTCCCATATAATCAAATCCCCAAACATCAAATGGTTCAATAACAAGTGAATAATTCATAGGCATTTCTTGACGTCTACTAATATTACCAATTCTTTGACATTCATCACAAGATAAAACAAACTTACGGGCATCCTTGAAGAGAGTAGGCCAATAAAAACCAGATTGCAATACCTTATGTGCAGTTCTATCTCCAGCGTGGTGTCCTCCATAAGCTTCAGAGTGACACTTGTGTAGGATCTGTTCCTGTTCATGCTCAGGTACACAATGTCTAATAACACCATCTACTCCTTTATAAAGATGTGGGCCATCCCAAAAGTAATGTCTCAAATCATAAAAGAACTTTTTCTTTTGTTGGTATGTGAAGCTAGGTGGTATAAATTTAGCAACAATATAATTAGCATAATCAGCATACCATGGAGTGCTATGAGAAGTGCTTATGACATTTAATTGTTCATCAGGAAAGCTATCATCAATAGGTAGTGGGTCATCAAGAACATTCTCTAACCTAGATAAGTTGTCTGCAACTGGGTTCTCAGGTCCTTTTCTATCAATAATATGCAAATCAAATTCTTGCAGCAAGAGAACCCATCTAATAAGTCTAGTTTTAGCATCTTTCTTTTCCATAAGATATTTAATAGCAGCATGATCAGTGTGAATAGTTACTTTAGAATCAACAATATAGGGTCTGAATTTATCACAAGCAAACACAACTGCTAAAAGTTCCTTTTCGGTAGTAGCATAATTTCTTTGAGCATTGTCTAGAGTCTTACTAGCATAATGGATAACATTTAATTTCTTATCAACTCTTTGCCCTAGAACAGCACCTACAACATAATCACTAGCATCATACATAATTTCAAAGGGTAAATTCCAATCAGGTGGCTGAACAATAGGTGCAGAGACTAATGCTTTCTTAAGTATTTCAAATGCTTCTACACAATCATCATCAAAGACAAATGGTACATCTTTTTGTAATAAATTAGTCAGAGGCCGAGAAATTTTTGAGAAGTCCTTAATGAACCTCCTATAAAATCCGGCGTGACCAAGGAAACTTCTTATACCTTTGATGTCCTTGGGACATGGCATCTTTTCAATAGCGTCAACCTTGGCTTTATCAACTTCAATACCTCTTTCAAAAACTTTGTGCCCCAAGACAATACCTTCATTAACCATAAAGTGGCACATTTCCCAATTCAAGACAAGATTAGTTTCTTCACATCTCTGCAAAACTCGATCAAGATTTCTCAAGCAATCATCAAAAGAGGAACCATAGATGGAAAAGTCGTCCATGAAAACCTCACAAATCTTTTCACAAAAATCAGAGAATATAGCCATCATGCATCTTTGAAAGGTAGCAGGTGCATTACATAAACCAAAAGGCATACGTCTATAAGCAAAAGTACCAAAAGGGCATGTAAAAGTAGTCTTTGATTGATCTTTAGCCGACACAGGTATTTGAGAGAAACCAGAATAACCATCTAGAAAGCAATAATGTGTATGTTTGCATAATCTTTCTAGCATTTGATCAATAAAAGGTAAGGGGTAATGATCTTTCTTAGTGGCTTTATTTAATTTGCGGAAATCAATTACCATCCTATAACCTGTAATAATTCTTTGAGGAATCAATTCATCTTTATCATTAGGGACAACACTAATACCTTCCTTCTTAGGGACACAATGGACAGGACTTACCCACTGACTATCAGCAACGGGATAAATTATACCTGCCTCCAGAAGCTTGAGTATTTCCTTCCTTACCACTTCTTTCATTTTAGGATTCAAACGTCGTTGAGGATCACATACTGGTTTAGCATCCGCTTCCAAATTTATTTTATGCTGACATAGAGTGGGACTAATGCCCTTAAGATCATCAAGAGTATATCCAATAGCGGCACGGTGCTTCTTCAGAGTTTTCAATAATCTTTCTTCTTCATGCTCTGAAAGGTTAGCACTAACAATAACAGGATATATTTTCTTTTCATCAAGATAAGCATACTTAAGATTATCAGGCAACGGTTTAAGCTCAAAAACGGGATCACCCTTGGGTGGAGGAGGATCCCCTAGGATTTCAACAGGCAAATTGTGTTTCAGAATAGGTTCCTGTTTAAAGAATATTTCATCTATTTCCTTTCTTTCATTCATAAACATATCATTTTCATGGTCTAGCAAATAGTGTTCTAAAGGATCACTAGGAGGTACAGCAATAGAAGCAAGACCAATAATTTCATCCTTACTATTCAATTCTTCCTCACGATGTTGTTTACTGAATTTAGAGAAATTAAACTCATGAACCATATCATCCAAGCCAACAGTAACAACATTCTTTTTGCAGTCTATCGTAGCATTAACAGTATTCAAGAAGGGTCTACCAAAAATAATGGGACAAAAGCTATCTTGTGGAGAACCAAGAACAAGAAAGTCAGCGGGATATTTAGTTTTCCCACACAAGACTTCAACATCTCTAACAATTCCCATTGCAGATATAGTATCTCTATTGGCAAGTTTAATTGTAACATCAATATCTTCTAACTTAGCAGGTGCGATATCATGCATAATTTCTTTATATAAGTCAATGGGTATAACACTAGCACTAGCACCCATATCACATAAGCCATGATAACAATGATCTCCTATTTTAACAGAAATAACAGGCACGCCTACCACAGGTCTATGTTTATCTCTATCACAGGGTTTAGCAATTCTAGCAGTTTCACCAGAGAATTCAATGACATGCCCATCAATATTATAAGACAAGAGATCTTTAACAATAGCAATATTAGGTTCTACTTTGACTTGCTCAGGAGGTGTATAAGTTCTAGTATTGCTTTTACGAACAACAGTTGAAGCTTTAGCATGATCCTTTACTCTAGCAGGGAAAGGTGGTTTCTCAACATAAGAGGTGGGAACAATAGGATCATTATAAGTGATGGTCTTTTCTTCAACTTTAATAGGTGCAGCTACTTTTACTTCTATGGGAGAATGATATTTAAACCACTTCTCCTTGGGGAGATCAACATAAGTAGCAAAAGATTCACAGAAAGAAGCTACTATCTCAAAGGCAAGTCCATATTTAGTGCTAAACATACGGAAAATATCGGTATCCATAAAAGATTTAACACAATCAAACTTAGGTGTCATACCTGACTCCTTACCTTCGTCGAGGTCCCAATCTTCAGAGTTGTGTTTAATTCTATCCAATAAATTCCATCTGAATTCAATAGTCTTCATCATAAAAGAGCCAGCACAAGAAGTATCGTGCATGGTGCGATTGTTACCAGAAAGCCGAGCATGAAAATTCTGGAGAATTGTCAATTTTGAGAGCTCATGATTGGGGCATGAATATAACATTGATTTAAGCCTCCCCCAAGCTTGAGCGATGCTTTCTCCTTCGCGAGGCCAAAAATTATATATATAATTGCAATCACGATGAACAAGATGCATAGGGTAATGCTTTTGATGAAATTCCAATTTCATTCTTTTATAGTTCCATGATCTCGTATCATCACATAGCCTATACCATGTCGATGTGTCTCCCTCCAAAGATAAAGGGAAAGCCTTCTTCTTAACAACATCATCGGGTATACCTGCAAGCTTAAATAATCCACAAATATCATCCAAATAGCGTAGATGCTCGTCAGGATGCTTTGTCCCATCTCCTGTAAAAGTATTAGCCAGCAGTTTTTCCATAATACCCGAAGCAAATGCAAAAGGAGTTTCATTTTCAATAGGTTCAGTAGGTTGAGGAGCCCTTTCGATAAGTAAGAGTGTCGAACCCAACGAGGAGCAGAAGGAAATGATAAGCGGTTTTCAGCAAGGTATTCTCTACAAGTACTGAAATAAGTGGTAACAGATAGTTTTGTGATAAGGTAAATTGTAACGAGCAACAAGTAACAAAAGTAAATAAGGTGCAGCAAGGTGGCCCAATCCTTTTTGTAGCAAAGGACAAGCCGGACAAATTCTTATATAAGGAAAAGAGCTCCCGAGGACACATGGGAATATCGTCAAGCTAGTTTTCATCACGCTCATATGATTCGCCTTCGGTACTTTGATAATTTGATATGTGGGTGGACCCGTGCTTGGGTGCTGTTCTTACTTGAACAAGCATCCCACTTATGATTAACCTCTATTGCAAGCATCCGCAACTACAACAGAAGTATTAAGGTAAACCTAACCATAGCATGAAACATATGGATCCAAATCAGCCCCTTACGAAGCAACGCATAAACTAGGGTTTAAGCTTCTGTCACTCTAGCAACCCATCATCTACTTATTACTTCCCAATGCCTTCCTCTAGGCCCAAATAATGGTGAAGTGTTATGTAGTCGACGTTCACATAACACCACTAGAGGTTAGACAACATACATCTCATCAAAATATCGAACGAATACCAAATTCACATGACTACTAATAGCAAGACTTCTCCCGTGTCCTCAGGAACAAACGTAACTACTCACAAAGCATATTCATGTTCATAATCAGAGGGGTAATAGTATGCATAAAGGATCTGAACATATGATCTTCCACCAAGTAAACCAACTAGCATCAACTACAAGGAGTAATCAACACTACTAGCAACCTACTAGCACCAATCCCGGACTTAGAGACAAGAATTGGATACAAGAGATGAACTAGGGTTTGGAGATGAGATGGTGCTGGTGAAGATGTTGATGGAGATTGCCCTCTCCCGATGAGAGGAGCGTTGGTGATGATGATGGTGATGATTTCCCCCTCCCGGAGGGAAGTGTCCCCGGCCTCTGCCGGAGCCCTAGATTGGTTCCGCCAAGGTTCCGCCTCGTGGCGGCGGAGTCTCGTCCCGAAAGGTTGCTTATGATTTTTTTCTCATCGAAAGACTTCATATAGGAGAAGATGGGTGTCGGAGAGCCACCAGGGGGCCCACGAGGTAGGGGGCGCGCCCAGGGGGGAGGGGCGCACCCCCCACCCTCGTGAGCAAGGTGTGGGCCCCCTGGCCTTCATCTTTGGCAACGATTTTTCTTTATTTATTTTAAGATATTCCATGGAGATTCAGGACTTTTGGAGTTGCGCAGAATAGGTCTCCAATATTTGCTCCTTTTCCAGCCAGAATTCCACCTATCGGCATTCCCCCTCTTCATGGTAAACCTTGTAAAATAAGAGAGAATAGCCATAAGTATTGTGACATAACGTGAAATAACAGCCCATAATGCAATAAATATTAACATAAAAGCATGACGCAAAATGGACGTATCATTCTACATGTTGCATGTGGAACTTGCTGCTGGTGCAGTTGTGTAATGGGGTAGCTGAGTGCTGAAGCTATATCATGTTGTACTCTGATGTATTTCAATATGAAATTCTACTTCCTTAATATGGAAATGAAATATATTGTGTGCTTAATATGAATGTCAATTAGATTAATAAATGTATTATTAATAATAGGGCAATTAGCCTGCTAATGGTGAATTAGTCTGCTAATTGGGTTTTGATATTGCAAACAATTGTTGAAAAAATACCATGGGCGATGAGCTCAGGCAACGCACACAATTTCTAGGAATAAACCATGTTGGATCAATGAACAATCACACACGACTTTCTCTTGAAAACTGTTTGCGTTAGGCCACCTTGCACAAATGTTTACCACACAAAAACTGTGTGTCATGGACCCCCCTATCACCCACACTCACTTGGCGACGGTTCCAAATGCCGTCGCAGAAAGGGGTAAAAAACCGTTTGTTTAGGACCGACGCGCACCAGTGCCCCTCCACAGTTACACACCTCGGTCATATCGTTGTAGTGCTTAGGCGAAGCCCTGCGTCGGTAACTTCATCATCACCGTCACAACGCCGTCGTGCTGACGGAACTCTACCTCGTCCTCAACTGGATCAAGAGTTCGAGGGACGTCATCGAGCTGAACGTGTGCTGATCGCGGAGGTTCCGTGCATTCAGTACTTGGATCGGTTGGATCGCGGAGGTTCCGTGCGTTCAGTACTTGGATCGAGCTGAACGTGTGCTGAACGTGTGCTGATCAATTGCGTTACTAAATGCTTCTGCTTTCGGTATACGAGGGTATGTAGAAACACTCTCCCTTCTCGTTACTATGCATCTCCTAGATAGATCTTGCGTGATCGTAGGTAATTTTTTTGAAATATTGCGTTCCCCAACATAATGATGCCCAACCCCCAAGGTTTTTTGGCCTACACATGAGTTGCCACTTAACAAGCCTATATTTGCGCCTATTATCCGCCGCATTCCAATAGAACGCACCTCTATGCTTATCAAAGCCCGCATGGATCCCGGGCGAGAGAAGGTAAAATCCCATTAGGAACATAGGGAGGGAAGATAAGCATGCATTAATCAAAGCCACTTTCCCAGCATTGTTGTTGTACCTGCCACGCCAGGGGAGCACCCTATTACCCACCTTAGAGACAGTAGGGGCAAAGTCTTTTGAATGAAGCATATCCGGCGAGATAGGGAGGCCTGGATATTTAAAGGGAAAGGAGCCAAGCTTACAATTGAGAAGGCGCGCCACCCTCAAAGCCTCATTGTCATCCACGCCGGTGACAATGACCTCGCTCTTTCAGAAGTTAATTTTCAGCCGCGACAAGGCCTCGAAGCAGAGGAGAATGAACTTAAGATGGGCAATGCAAGAATCATTCAACTCCACCATAATGATAGTGTCATCAGCGTATTGTAGGTGGGTAACACTAGCCGGGATCAGATGAGACACCACTGGAGAAATATGACCATGATGGGCAGCCCTAGATAAGGTGCGAGAGAAAGGCATTGGCGACGAAGTTAAACAGAACGGGAGACACTAGATCACCCTGCCGAAGGCCCCTGCCATTGGCAAAGAAGTTACTAGCATGACCATTAATAGAGATCGCAGTGTCCCCCCCCCCCCGAGACCAGCTGCATGATTCGATGAACATAAGCGCCATCAAAGCCTTTTGCCAAGAGAACCTTCCTCAAGAAAGGCCAACTGACCGAGTCGTAGGCCTTCTCAAAATCTAGTTTGAGGATAACAGCTTTAGATTTACAAGATTTGAGGTCATGCACTATTTCGTGAAGGCACAGAATCCCATCCAGAATAAAGAGCCCTTTAATGAAAGCAGATTGGAAGGGGCTGATAGTTCTATGAGTGACATGGGAAAGACGAGTTGCAAAGCCTTTTGCTGGGAACTTTGCAAAGTTGTTAATCAACGCAATAGGCCTGAACTGGGAAATCAGCTCAGCACCTTTAATTTTAGGGATCATGGTAATCACCGCATAGTTGAGACGTGAGATGTCAATAGTTCCCAAACAAAAACCCTGGATGATTTGACAAACTAGCTACCGCAGCTGCGGCCAAAGTTTCTTGAAGAAGGGGATGGAGAACCCATCAGGGTCGGAGGCAGCATTAGGATAGGCAGAATTAACCATGTCCCATATTTCCTTATCAGACCGGGGGATCATTAAGGCCTCATTCTCCTCGGTCGAAACTTTCATAGCATCCTCCCACAGGGATGGAGAGATAGTAAAGCCACTAACAAGTTTGGCCCCCAATAAAGAGGAAAAGAATTCCACCACATGTGAGAGGATTAGGGATTGGTCCGAAGACCGGACACCATTTATGAGAAGGTTGTTGATGTAACAACGCCTTCTGCGCCCATAGGCAATAGCAAAGAAATAGGCAGTAGGAGAGTCCCCTTTTAAAGTCCAGTTAAGAGCGCCTTGTTGACGCCAACAAGTTTCCGCTTGCTGATGCAACTGCATCAAGGCGGCTTCAAGGTTATAACGCAAAGACCAACCTGCTTTCGAGAGGCCCAAGGTGTCAGCCTCACGCTCAAGATCCACAATCTAAGACTCTAACGAATTCTTCTCCCCACGTTCCTCCGCAGCATGATTACGCGACCAACCCCTAAGGAACTTGCGCAACTCGTAAGAGCATCTATGCCAGTCATCCATAAGACCAAAGGAGCGAGTCTGGGAGGCTAAGAGGTTAGTGATCTTAATAGCCAGCATTTTAGCGAAACCCTCCACAAGAAGCCAAGATGCATCAAACTGGAAACAGGAGGAGGGCCTAGATTGCTGCAACCCAGCATCAAGAAGGAGAGGGGTATGATCGGAGCCCACATTGACTTTAGCAAGAAGGGAGGCACGAGGAAAAAGGGAATCCCACCTGGAGCAGATGAACACCTGATCCAGCACCGACCGGATCGGGATAGCCTGGTGATTAGACCAGGTGAATCGGGACCAAACCCTGGGTAGCTCGTGAATGGCACAGTTGCTAATGAAATCATTTAAAGCGTTTGCCAAAGGCCAGGAGAAGTTTAAGTTACTCTTATCCAAGGGGGTGTGAAGAAGGTTAAAATCGCCTCCGATGACGATCGGAATGTTACAAGCCTATATCTTGGTAGAGAGTTCATCCAGAAAAAGAGAGGTAAGCGAGTGATCTGCTGGGCCATATACAACCATGAACTCCCACAAAGTGTTAAGAGATTTGTGATATACGACAGTACTTGCCCAGAAAATCCCATGATCGAAAGCCACACAATCAAACACGCCCCATTTAGAACCAATCAGAATCCCTCCCAAGTGACCAGAAGATGGCAGGACATGCCAATCAAACCTATCCATACCCGCAATCGCAGAGAGTTCATTAGGGGAGAAAGAGTCTTTGAAAATTTCGACCAACCCTACTATGTCAATATTATCACCACGAACAACATCTCTAATCTGGTCTCGGCGCCCCCTAGCGCCGAAACCTCTAAATTTCCAGAAGAGAGCTTTCATTTGAAAGAGAGGTTTTTGATGCGAAGACTCGACCTGCTAGGGACAGCGCAGGATTTAGATCGTTTGGATTTTCCCCTTCTAGACATGTTAGGTTGGGGTTGTCCACTACCAACCTCCAAGCCGTCCGCCCTATCCCTTGGATGCAAATCAGCCGTAGCCGCAGAGGCAACGACCTCTTTGGCCTTAGTGATGGCTGTTTGGGCCATCTCATTGGCCCTAATAGTATAGAGGAGGAGAGAAGGTGGCCCCTGCTCAGGATCAATAGACACTCCCACATTGGACATGATATCTAAAAGATGATCATCAGACAAGGAAGGCAAAACGAGCTAAATCGGGGAATGAGGAGGGAGCCGAATGGATGTCATACCTGGGGGGAGATCCTTAGCCACTGCGCGATGCTCCGCCCGTAACACCACCGAATCACCAGAGTCCTGCACTCGCCTGCCCTTGCGAGCCGTGGAGGTAGGCGGCCGGATCGGAGGCGAACGGGCCACGGGAGAAGCTGGAGCAGGGCCCGAACGTGAAGCCGTCCCCAAGTCCTGGTCCAGGCGGCGGCAAATGCCCGTCATTGACTGTTTGGAGCCCGAGGACACTACAAAAAATACACTTCCATGATGATACTTGTTTGTCACAATAGGTCGCGTTTTCTGTCTTGCATGCACATCCATGACGATTTTATGACAGAATCAAGATAGTCATACATGTGCTGTCGTAGAAGTGTTCCATGACATTACCAAAATTATCATCACGGAAGTGTCCACTCCCATGACGATAAATCGCGCGTCACAGAAGTGCTTTCGTCAAGGGTGACCGACACATGGCATCCACCGTAACGGAACGCCGTTAAGCTATCGGGTCGGGTTTTGGATCCGATAACCCATTAACAGCCCCGACCAATGGGGATTTTCCACGTGTAAAATCATCATTGGCTGGAGGAAACACGTGTCGGCTCATCGCTGGGACAGATGTCATCCACTCATTGGACAGAAGGCGCCTATGATACGTCGACACATGGCACGACCCAATAGAGGCCCATTCCCGTGAAAAGGCCGGCCCGTTTGACTTGGTCAAAAGGTGGTGGGCCGGCCCATGGAAAGCCTGTTAACGGCCTGTTTGCATATAGCCCATTCATAGCCCGCTAACCCAAGGCCCATTACGCCCTATTCGAATTAGGCCCAGTAGCGTCATCTGGGCCATCCAATATGATTCCAGCCCGTTTTCACTTCTGGCCCATGTATGGCCCATGACGTCTTTCGGCCCATATGAGGCCCTATGTAACTCTTGGCCTATTAACGTCCCGTGGTGAAACTGGGCCGTAATGAACAGTGTATCACTTTACACCCATTAACGACCCGTGGTGAAACTGACCCGTAAAGAACAGTGTATCACTTTATACCCATTAACGGCCCGTTATTCCGTTGGGTCATTTCCAACCCATGTTATCTTTCGGCCTTCTCAGAGCCCATTTATTCTTGGGCTATTTTCCAGCATTCGTTTACTTACGGCCCGTTACTGTCATTTTCTGCTTGTGGGCCAAATTCAGCCCGTGGTTACAGTCGGCCCATTTGTGGTCCGTTAATACGTTGGGCTGTTTTCATAGCGTCATCAAATACAGCCTATTAACGATGGCCCGTTATGGTCGGCCCATGAACAGACGATTCCAACTCTAGCCCGTTTACGGCCAGAATGCGGTCTGTTTGGCCCATGTTTGGCCAATCGATCATACGGCCCGTATAAGGCCCATTGATGATACGGCCCACAGAAGGCCCATTGTTTCTACGGCCCATAGAAGGCCCATTGTTTCTACGGCCCGTAGAAGGCCCATTGTTTCTACGACCCATAGAAGGCCCACTGTTTATACGGCCCGTAGAAGGCCCACTGTTTCTACGGCCCGTAGGAGGCCCAGTGTCACTATAGTAAATATTAGCCCATGGTTATTGTGGCCTAGTTTTAAAAAATAGGTTATTGCAGCGACTAGCAAACCGCAGAAAAAGAACTGCACTGACTACAAGCAAACAAATAAGCAAGACAACAAGGAAATAAATAAGCAAGCAACTTACACTAGGCTATCACGGCTATTACACATATTACATCCACTAGGCATCAAAGTTCGCCACCAGTGCAAATATAGGGAACACAGCAGCATATAAACACCGCAGCAAAACAAGTCCAGAACTGAAACCACTTCAGAAGAGCTCAAGAAACAATATCCTGGGTACCCATAATGCCGACAATATGCTTAGCAAGCTTATTAACTTTCTCTTGTTTGGCGCTTAAGTCCTCCAACGCTTGCTGTTGCACCAGAAAGTATGCATCTGAATTCTGCAGGGACTTCCTCAGTCCTTCGGCTTCCTGTCGCATAACATCTGATCGATGTCTTTCAACTTGAAGTTGAGACTCAAGAAGCCAAACTGATTCAGGCAACGAGTTTGAAGAGCTGGTGCCAGCAGTAGTAGCCAGTAACTCGAACACTACATCAAGACAAGACTTTGGGGTTGTCTCAGTGTCTTCAATATAGTTTTTATCAGCTTTCTTGGAGACCAACAGGGATGTCTCACTATCTTGAACCTTATCTGCATTACTTCCTTCACCATTGCATAACAGGGTACTCTTCTCCAATATTTTATCCGCGTTCTAAAAGAGAAACAAACAAACACATCTCAGTTTACAATGTAGTATATGAAACTCATTTTGGTAAACCAGTTCAGTAGTAAGGTGGATAGGATAACAGCATGAAACAAACATATATCTATGTAGTGTGGTCACTGTATGGTCTATATCATTCTAGTTTATGTTGCCAAATCAAGATAGATACAGTTCGAATCATATCTATTTAAGACAAAGCAGCATAGACAGAATATAAGTGTGGGAAACTACACAGCAATAACAACACTTGTAATGTGCATGGCATGAGAACATAACTGTTTATTCAATTGAAACTGAAATCAACATAGAGCAAGTTACAACAGCAAACAACCAAACACGTTGAAGAAACAGGTTTAAAACATACATGTTGCGCCATTGGAGTTTCAATTGCATCCTTCAAATTTGAAATTAGTTGGTATCAGTAAATACAGTGATGCAAGAGCAAAGTAGTATGAACCATAGCTACGGAACCTGACCTGAGAACAATTCTTCTTCTGCTTTAAGCATTGACTTCGGGTTCGGAGTGGTGGTCCTCGTGATTTGGGCACTGCAGTTGCCTTACTAACTGCTCGTGTTTGGGTGCTCTGTGGTGGAGACGGTGATGTGTCAATGGGAACTGGGTGTCTATCTGCTGGGGTTGGGGTTAGAAGGGGTGTAGTTGGTTCTCTGTCCAACTGGGTAGGGGTACAATCTGCATGAGTGTGGGTTATGTGTGGCGAGGCTGGTTCTTGGTCAAGTACAACCGTGGTTCTATCTGCATCGACAGGTAGCACGATCTTTTCTGAAGACCGTGTTTTTACTCCCACAAATACTGCCATCACTCCCTCCAATTGAAATGGCTGATAAACAAGAAAAGTAATTGAATGTACAGACATTGTAAGATAGACAGGTGCAATGGATAGTAGGGAAGAAAATAGGGCATGAAATAATTCACATTTATGTTGTCTAAGCAAACAGAATAGCAGGACATAATTTCACATATATGATGGCTAATTAAACAGGATAGCATGACACAATTTCACATGTATGATGGCTAACTAAACAGGATAGAATGACATACTTCAAAATATGATGACTATGTAAACAGGATGACATGATATAACTATACGATGTGTCTATTAAAGTGGTTGGCATGCCATAAATCACAAACATGCCGTCGGTGGAAACATGATGGCATGATATAATTCACGGATAGAATGACATAATTTAAAATATGATGACTATGTAAACAAGATGAGATGATATAACTATATTATGTCTTTAGAAAATGGGTTGGCATGCCATAATTCAGATACATGCTGTCTATGTAAACATCATGGCATGACATAATTCAAATATATGATTTATATACTAAGGAAGTGAGCAGAGGGCAATCACATATATGATGTGTCAACTAAGGAGATGGCATTCAATATTGTGTATATGATGTAAAAACTAAGCATTGCAATACAACATATGCATTATATGAGTAATATAACCCTACCAAGTTTGAGCATACACCTCAGGGGGATAATAGGACTGGTCATCTGCCTCTGAATCCTCCTCTGAAGAGCTATCTGTAACCAGCAAGATATCTGCTTCAGCAGGTAGCTTTGTCTACTCTGAAGACCTTGTTTTCACTCCAGATTTCTCCATCACCAATTCAAATGGCTGATGCACAGGAAGAGCAGTTGAATATACAAACATTGTCGACAAAAGCAATGAGAAATACAAAAAAAGGACGGCATGATATAATTCACATATATGACGCTTGCCTAAACAACATGGCATTGCATAATTCACATACATAATGCCTTGCAACAAGATAACATTGCATAATTCACATATATAATGTCTTGCAACAAGATGGCATTGCATAATTCACATATATGGTAATTAGACACTAAACAGGTGGCATTCACACAAAGCATGTCTAAACTAAGCAAACGACATAGCAATGCAAGATACCATACACACGATATGAGCAACATAACCCTGCCAAGTTAGGGCATGCACCTCGGGGGGGGGGGAATATGCCTGGTCATATGTCTCTGAATCCTCCTCTGAGAAGCTATCGATAACCAGCAAGACATGCGCTTCATCAGATAGCATTGTCTGCTCTGAAGATCTTGTTACCACTCCAGATTTTTCCATGACCGTGCCGAATGGCTGATGCATAGGAAGACTAATTGAATGTACTAAAATTGTTGACAAATTTAACACGTAATAAAAAATGATGGCATGATATAATTCACATATAAGATGACTGGCTAACCAGGGTGGCATTGCAAAATTCACATATATGATGCCTGTCTAGACAAGATGGAATTGCATGATTCACATATATGATAAACAAACTAAACAGATGGCATTGACACAAAGCATGTCTAAACTAAGAAGATGACATCTTTAATGTATACAGTAAGCAATGCAAGGCACCATATGCATGATATTACCAACATCAGCATGCCAAGTTAGAGCAAAGACCTCATGGGGTAAATATGAGTGGTCTTCTCCTTCTGAATCCCCCTCAGAACAGTTATCTTCCTCTTGATTAGATCCAAAATGGGTGGAGGGGGGCTGCCTTTGCGCCCACCATGGAACGATGTATGCATGAATTTTTATTGCCACGCAAGGCTCGTCTCTTTTGCTCTACATGATCAGTTCCATTGTGTACAATAACTGGCATGCATAGGAATAAAACATAGTGAGATTATGTAAGGAGTGCATGCACAAATCCAGAGTGATGGTAGCAAACTATGGATAGACCCAAAACCAATGATAGCAGGCAGATAATAGCTTTAGTTAAAAAAATACAGATAATGGCTCCTTTAATGTTTGTTTGCACCCAACATGAAACTCATAGTAGACACAGGAGATTAACCAGATAGTAGACAGATAGTACTGATTGCTGCCCCAATATGTACCCCACAACCATTTAAAAACTCAAGTTTCAGCATTAGTTTGGACCTGACTAGGAGTCTAATAGGTGAACACGACGATAATGTAGCATGTCATCATACTAAGCGACACATAACGTAAGCAGACACGGAAGAGTGCGACCTCTCTTGCGGACCCGTGTAGTCCTCAAGGTCATCTGCTCAGTTGATGATGGTAATGCAGTTGCCGTGGCTGCCGGTGGCGGGGAAGAAGATCTGAGGCGGCGAAAGACATTCTGGAGAGCGGATCCCTGCTGTGGTGAACCCTTTCATCGTTGGAGCAGCTGAGCTGGGGTGGAGCATAGCGCCACAGGAGCAGGACAAACCACACAAGGTTTTCTTTGACACATATCTGTAACAGAAGTAATTGAGTAAGGGCTTGTTTGAATTTGAGGATTCTAACAATGCAGGGATAGGAAATAGACAGGAATAGGGTAGGAATGCACGTGCAAAACAGAGAATTTAAAAACACAGGATTTCTGCCAATCTGGGTGTTTGATTCACAACAATTGGAAGATCACATGATGCAAAAAGCATGGTGAGATTAAGTCAAACCACAAGAAAATGTACGGTTATAATGCTATTATGCTACTATCTCTTAGTCTTGTGCTTGATGAATAGGAATATGAAAAGGAGGAGAAGTGGAAATTAGAATTCCTACAGTTTTTCTTTCAAGGAGACACTAAAGGAACAAATCCTACAGTTTTCCTTTGCTCCATTCCTTTGCACCAAATTCATGAAAAGTATTACCATAGGAAACTTTCCAATTCCGATGTTTTTCATTCACTTTTCCTCTCAAGCACTGGCGATTCTAGTAGGCAGGCTTGAGCAAGGAAAATCCTACACTAAAAAATATTTTTGTGCTACTTCTATTACTTTGGACCCAGGCCACTGCCATACTAGCTCAACTCCCAGGCCCATCGACAAATGCACAGCTCAAACACGCAGAGATAAATAATGATGGCGTTCAAGAGAGTCCATCACGAATAGCTAAGTTGCCTGGTATCTCACTGCTTGTCATATATTAGGATAAAATAATCGTATTTCCCGTTACTACGAGTGCTCAGTGGACAATATATATAACATGTAGAGTAAAAAAGAGATGCAACAAGTGTACAACCTCTTTGGCGAAGCCATGTCGATCTCAGCGTGATTGGGTTGGTTGGTGAGGATGCTCCGGCTAACTTGGCTGTCGGAGGAGGGGAAGAAGATCTTAGGCGTCTGGAGATGGAGCCCGAGGTACTGCTCCACTGTGATGGAGGGTTTCATCATTGGAGCAGCTTCGGTGAGTTGCACGACGCCAAGGCTGAAGCAGGATAAGAGAGACAACGAACAATGTTAACCTGAGTGGAATTCTAATAGCATCTCCAATACATGACGTAAAATACATAACCACAAAGTGCTAGATGTAAAATACATCAGCCGCTCATCTCTGAACTTAACTATCGAAACTGAATTTAACTATCGAAACTGAACTTAACAGTCGAAACTGAACTTAACTGTCGAAACTGAATTTTGCTGTCGAAAATGAATTTTGCTGTCAAAACTGAACGCACTAGCAAGGTGAGGCTACACGTCGGTCGACTGACTTTTTCATCTCTGGTCAGTCGATTTTGCAGCCGTTGGATACGAAATCAAGGGCATGTGGTTCATCTTCAACCTCCACCCCCCTGAGCCGCCAGCCACCACCGGCCAAACAGCAGCCCCCCGCCGCCCGCAGCCGGCGGTGCGCCGCCCCGCCCGCCCCAAAAACACTCCCCACCACCGGTCCGCCGCCGCCCCGGCCATCCCTCTAGCCCC